>NC_083581.1:74422129-74537129 GCF_027579695.1 Neoarius graeffei | reverse complement strand
GAAGTGTGATTTCATCTGTGCTGCTTATTAACAGCTTGTTCACCCTTTTCAGATCGAGCAGCTCGCATAGCGGCCTCAAAATAAAGACATCAGTGTTTAAACAGGTCGGAGGGGTAAACCTTAAAAATCATGGACACACAGAGCGGATACCGGCCGGTCATGAGGTCATGAGTCTGTGGTTATTATGGGTACTGTTATTGTTATTATGTTGTTGTTATGGTTGTTGTTGTTATTATGGTTGTTGTCATGGTTATTATGGTTATTACTATGGTTGCTATGTTTATTTTGGTTATCATTATGGTTATTATTATGGTTATTATGGTTATTATTATCGTTGTTATGGTTATTATGGGTATTATTATGGTTGTTATTATGGTTATTATTACGGTTATTATACTTGTTGTTCTCCGACTTCCAGTGGAACAATTATGGGATGTTAATGTTAGTCTCAGCAACTTAGCACTTTTCTCTGAGTATCAGATGGGAACAGTGGAAGAGTGTGTGCTGATGCTGGGGTTGTAGATTCGAGGCCTGGCCAGGTCTCTCTCTCTCTCTCTCTCTCTCTCTCTCTCTCTCGTGTCTGGGCACCACATTGTTAACGGTTATTTCGCGAGTGCTAATGGGCGCGTGGCGCTCAGCCAACGGCTTTTATAGCGGAAGTGGCAGCGCGAGGAACGCCGGTAAGTAGAAAAACCGAGAGAGAAAAAAAACCATGCATCTGTGTATAGTAAGTGTGAAAGCGAGAGAGAGAGAGAGAGAGAGAGAGAGAGAGAGAGAGATCCTTTTCTGAAGTGTGTGTCTGTATAACACACACACACACACACACACACACACACACACACACACACACAGGTAGCCCTAATGTTTAAATGTCACGGGAAGCATCCTGACATGAAACTATACGCCAGCCGTGATACCGTGATACCGTGATACTCCCCGGTTAGTTCTCACCGTTCTCTATGTAAACCGATGTATTTACCGGATTTATGGCTCTTTATGAGGCGGCGCGGATGCGAACCCAGCACCCGGGTGACAGCGGGGTCTGGACAGTTTAGATTGGATTTCCGCGCGTGAGTGGAGAAACACGGGGTGGGGTTTTGGGCAGGGGTCAGAGGTCAGCCTCAGTGGAGTGTGAACACTGAAAATTATTAGCGCAGGAATTCCTCCGACGGGGACTTCCGGGGAAAGCTGTCAGCCACAGGTGAGGAAATATGTGTGGCTTTTACCGGGTGCGACAAAAGCAGGCCGAGAGAATAAATAACCCTGAGAAATAAGCTACAGTTTCACAGGAAATATGAGCTATATTTATTACATTTATTAATACGCAGGCGGCTTATACCACGTGCATCCTGTTTCCGGTCAGCCGCTTTCTGTTTACATTCACCTGCAAAATAAAATCAATAGATAATATCGCATTAGTATAGCCCATCATTTCTTTTAAAAATACTCTTTAAAAATGAGCCACAGACTCATCTGAGCTGCAGCAATGTGTTTGTTGTACACAGCAGGTGTGCAGCTGGTTTCTATTTACGTTAACCTGCAATAAATAAATAAAGAAAGAAAATCATATCATTATATTTGATTTTTTAAAATCAACTGCAAAAATAGCCTGTAAGCGACGGATTATATGTCAGACACGCCTCAACTATACAAATAACTGTCGCAGACAAAATTGCATCATTAAACCCAATTATATTATATTAGTTTGTACACCCCTCCTCTACTCATTCACGGTTTTTCCCCCCTGTATTTTGTATTTTCTACATTGTAGAACACTGAAGACATCACAACTATAAAATAACATCTGGAACATATCTGGAATTATTAGATTCTTGTTTACCTTGATGATGCTTTACACCCCGTTGTCATTATCTTAACCAGCTTCATGAGGGAGTCACCTGGAATGCTTTTCAATTAACAGCTGTGCCTCGTCAAAAGTTAATTAGTGGACGAGTTTCTTGCCTTCTTAATGCATTTGAGATCAAATAGTAAATAGTAAACATACTATAAGTAAATAGCCCAAAATAACACCACAACTGTAGTAATCCCTATTATTCTATCCACATTCACTGGATGTGGGCAATCGTGCACTCTGATTGGCGACTCTACTACTAGGATATCAACTCATATACTGTGAGTAGAGAAAAACAAAATGGCGGCGCGTGTTGCTGAACCAGCCGGGGACGAAATAAAAACTACTCGAAAACAAAACACCAAGAAATACAAAAACAAGCAACAAAATATGGAATGAAGGTATTTCATGATAAGAACATATCTTTTTGTTTTTCAAGAAGTATCATTATTGTTATCGCATTTTTCACAAATTGCTCCTGTCGTTTCACCGGTTTGTTTGCATTCTAAGCAGAAGTGATTTTGTCGGACGTTTTGTGTAAAGTTTTTATTTATCGGATTCGCAGAAAAATAAAAATAAAAATGCTCTGTTTCTCAAAATCCAGTGAATGTAGATAGAATAAAACAGTTACTCCCCTCAATCTCGTCGTACATGGATTTTACACACACACACACACACACACACACACACACACACACACACACACACACACACACCAAAATATATAACAATGTTAATAAATTAAATGCACTGGCAGCTGCATTCTATAATTACATTATCATGGGCAAAACATCAAAAAACAAACACAACAACAACAATAACAACCCTGACTGTATCATGAATCACAATTTTATTTTTATATTTGATTATCACTACTATAGTTTGGTGGCCCCAACTTTGGTGGAAAACAAAAAACAAAATAAAAACAAACAAAACAACCTGGTTGTACCTTGTGATAAATCACAATCTCATCTGAATATCTGATTCTTCTTATTATTTTTTAAATCAGACTTTATATAGCCGAAATACAAATATAGCTCCTTCATAACAATTCAAAAGAACACATGCTGTTTTTGTTAATAATTAGGATATTTGACATAAAATGCTAAAATTCTAATAAAGTATTAAGTTTATTTAGGTTTCGACTGTTTGTGAGCATGACATCATCCTCCGCTCTTTAACAACACAGGAATCTCAGTTATTATGATCTTTATTTGTAAAACCCGTGTGTATCTATTTAGAGACGTGCAGTGTTCAGTACAGGGATATCCTGGTGTGTCTTGGTGTGTCCTGATGTGTCCTGTAGCCTGTATTATCGCCACTCAGATTTTAAAGCTGAGTATGAAATCAATGTCTGGAGTCCAAAAAGCACTTTCAGGTTGTCTTTGGTTTGCGTGGTGACGATGTGTGAGGTGTTTATGTGAGCCATGTGCTCTCACAGTGTGTGTGTGTGTGTGTGTGTGTGTGTGTGTGTGTTATTTTTTTCTCTTTCCAGTGAAGAACTTCAGTGAATGAAGTTTACTTCTAAGAAACAGTCAGTTATGTAAAATGTTTCTCATGAAAAATACAATCCACTTAAACAGGAAATGATGTGGGAATGCAGGAAAGGAATTTGATTCCATTTTCCAGGATCATTCATGTAAACTTTAGGTGCGTCTACTGTGGATGCATGAGCCAGTACATAATAAGATTGTGATTCTCTTTCTGGGAAAAAAAAAATAGAGGAACTGCTGACTTTTGCTTCAGTGTTTTTGTAATCTGTAATAAAACAAAGAAAGAAAGAAACAAACAAGGAAAATAGCTCGCTAATGGTAGCTGTAAGAAAATCAGAAATTCACATCACCAGACTGTCCATAATTGCTGAACATTGATGAAAAAAAGAAAAAAGAAAGAGTGAGGATAAAGTCCAGCGTGACGGCGGCTTTATGTCTGCATATCAGCAACGTTCGAATATTTTACAGCAGTCACTGAGGGATTGTGCAGAACCAGCAGCTGGTCTGTGGAGAGATTGGTGCTGATCTCTTTAAGCCTCCAGTAAACCTTGCTGTTAGATGAATTCTCTCTCTGTTCCAGCTCTCCTTTACTGCTCCCCCAAGCATTTCTTCTTTTCAGCGGATGTGTGAAAGTGAGCCAGTGGACAGTGCAGGCTCCAGTTTGGACGCGACTCAAAACACCATTGTTCGTTATTGTTTTTCAGTCAAAGCCAAGCTTTTGTTTTTGCCAAGAAGTGGTCCTGATTGACTGACTGTCTCCATATTGCTGAAATGCGTTTCAAAGGACATGATCTGCGGCTATTGCTGCGGCTGTAATCAATCGCACGGGACAAAGTAGGACGATACTGATTCAACACTGTTTAAAACTATAAATAACTGTCAAAAGGGACAAAAACTTAGTTTAATTCTAAATCACTTCACCACTAGTTCGTCATAGTTAGTTCTAGGGATAGATCACAACTGAGAACTGCGAGCTTTGTTTAGAGAAACACTTTAACACCCGGGCTAATCCCGATGCTAAAAACACAACCTGATGTTTTGCGTTTTCTTGACATTTCTTTGGCAGTGGGATCTTAGCGGTTAATATTCGACGCTAGATATCGAAACACTGAAATCCCAAAACGTTCCAGAGAGCCCGGTGGAGTTCTTAGGCCCTGAAGTGAAACTTTTAGCTGTGCACCTGCATGCTTGGATTGCATCCTGACTCAACTGCAGGTTGCTTTGGGTAAAAGCATCTGCTAAATAAATACACAGAGTGTAATGTTTTCTTCACTTTTCAGAGTTCGGTACCGTTAATGGACAGAATGTTACGGGACAAACCTTTCCCTTTCTGTCAGAATTCATTTGTCATCCAGCTTTACTAGACTTGCCTTGTTTTATCGTTTACTGTCACCGATGTAAGGAATTAAACATGACGTGGCATGCAGTTGGAGAAAAATAACCAATGATTGAGTGGTATGATGTGGCTCAGGGCAAAGCAGAGTTCCTGTTATCATCCTAAACTTCATTCTAAGTGTGTTTTTTTTCTTCATTTTATACCACAGCAGTTTGCAATCTGAAAATTACAATTTTTAATTAATTAAAGTTGAAGATGACATCTTGTTTTTTTATCCATTTACAGTTACAGTTAATGTTATGGGACGTCCACAAGACAAGTTGCTGTTATCAGTTACAGATAACAGCTGTTACTCAAGTCAAGTCAAGTCAAGTCAAGTCAAGTTAAGTTTATTTCTATAGCACTTTTAACAATAGACATTTTCACAAAGAAGCTTTACAGAATTTGAAAGACTTTAAACATGAGCTAATTTTATCCCTAATCTATCCCCAATGAGCAAACCTGTGGCGATGGTGGCAAGGAAAAACTCCCTCGGACGACATGAGGAAGAAACCTCGAGAGGAACCAGACTTAAAAGGGAACCCATCCTCATTTAGGTGATAACAGACAACATGATTATAACATTTTTAACAGTTTTAACATGAAGTCTGTTTCATTGATGTTATAACTCTTCATTGATGGAAACTTGAGTGCAAAACTGTTTGTTATTCTATCCACATTCATTGGATATGGGCAATCACACGCTCTGATTGGTTACTCTGCTACTAGGATATCAGCTCGTATACTGTGAGTAGAGAAAAACAAAATGGCGAAGTGTGTTGATGAAGCAACCAAGGACAAAATAAAAACTCTACTCGAAAACAAAACCCCCCAAAATACCAAAAAAAGCAATGAAATATAGAATAAAAGTATTTGATGGTAAGATTACCTCCTAGGGCTTAGCGGTCACATGCGTGGACAGCACTTTTTAGAAATTCGGAACAAGAATCCACATATGTGGACATACTTTTTCTCTAAAAGTACATCTTATCAAAAGATGATGCTTAGTTTTTATTCTAATCAGGTTCTAATAAGCCCAAATAGCAAAGAGAAATAAAAAATGCATGTAAAAAAACAGCTTGGGCCTTAGGAGGTAAAAAAAAAAATCAAGAATTATTATTATTATTATTATTATTATTATTATTATTATTATTATAGCATTTTTCACAAATTACTCCTGCCATTTCACCAGTCTGTTTACATGCTAAGTGGAAATTATTTTGTCAGATGTTTTGTATGAAGTTTTTATTTCTTGAATTTGCAAAATAAAAATAAAAATGCCCCATTTCTCAAAATCCAGTGAACGTGGATAGAATAAAACAGTTATTCCACTCAATCTCGTCGTACATGGCTCATGTACGACTCGACTTCGTGGAATAACAGTTAATTATAAAAGCCATTCCTATACCAGCCTCTCTTGTTTTCTCTCTCTTGAATTTAATAAGGAAAAAAAAGTGGCTTGTTATGTGACCAAGAACCAGAAAGTCTTCTGTCCTGTGGACTTTCCCATGGCAAAGTGTTGACAATAGAGACTCCTTCTATAATTTTAAATAAACATCTGCTTACAAACTTCACATCCCAGATCATCCTTTATTTTTTCTTTGCTAAACACATACAAAAATAAACGTGTTTATTATTATTAGTAATAGATTATGTGGAGCGTCCACTATACAAGTCCCAGTGAATGAGTCGTTACCATAGCAACACTGGAATTTTTCCATGGCAAGGACAAACATGGCACAATTGCTATATGGGGTTTCTTCTTCTATAAGCGTTCATGAGTTCATTTCCGACTCTCACGTGGACCTGATGTTTGGAAAGGGTCACTTGATATGATAACACTGACTTGGACTTCTCTTGATTTGTGCTGTGCCGATACCCCGCAGGTCAAATGTTTCCACCGGTTTTTAAGGGACAGGATGAAGGCTGCAGTCCTTCGTGGTGCCTCAGTGATGAGGTCATGTGCAAGAGGCCCAACGTGAAGACTGACAACGTGATAATGAGAGAGCGAGGAAGCCTGAAATAGGCAACAGGAGACAGGGTAAGTATGGGTAGTGACCGGATGTGATCTCTAGAGGGCAATGACGTGGTCAATGTAAAAGTTTAGCTTGGAGAAATTTTGCCGTTCGAATCAGAGGTGGGGAGAGTAAGAAAAGAAATATACTCAAGGAAAAGTATTGCTACTTTATAATAATAATAATAATAATAATAATAATAATAATAATAATGACTCAAGTAGAAGTAAAAGTACTCGTCAAAATAATGACGAGTATGAGTAAAAAAAAAAGAATCTCGTAAAATTATTACTCAAGTAGTGAATAACTTCTCATGATGATTTATTACATAGACGCGAGTATTTTACTGGGAAATACACCACTCATATTTTTCATACGAGCTCAGTCCAGGACACGGAGAACCAAAACCAGGACACAAATCTCTATATGTCACTTGTAAGGAAATCGATGAAAAATTGTTTCTGATAAATTTGGGGACTTTTTGTTTGTGAATGTGCCGATATAATAAAAAGAAAATCACACATTGGCTTGAAGATATGAAGTTTATCTTCTCGTGTTGAAAAACTCACACTTTTCAAATGAAATACATCATTGTGGATCTGAATGACATATTTAAATTATATTGGCTGACTTTTTTCGTGGTCTATCATATTCCATTCAGTTAGCATGATACTGAATGAATCAAAGATGAGGAGCTGAATGGAATATATCTGATAGACCACAAAAAAAGCCATTATTATTATTATTATTATCTCATCTCATTATCTGTAGCCGCTTTATCCTGTTCTACAGGGTCGCAGGCGAGCTGGAGCCTATCCCAGCTGACTACGGGCGAAAGGCGGGGTACACCCTGGACAAGTCACCAGGTCATCACAGGGCTGACACATAGACACAGACAACCATTCACACTCACATTCACACCTACGCTCAATTTAGAGTCACCAGTTAACCTAACCTGCATGTCTTTGGACTGTGGGGGGAAACCGGAGCACCCGGAGGAAACCCACGCGGACACGGGGAGAACATGCAAACTCCGCACAGAAAGGCCCTCGCCGGCCACGGGGCTCGAACCCGGACCTTCTTGCTGTAAGACGACAGCGCTAACCACTACACCACCGTGCCGCCCCTCCTGAGATGTTTTATTTTATTTTGTCTTCCTCAGGGTAGTAAAACTCACTTTTGCTGTGAACACTGTCATGACCGCTATCCATGCTATAAAATTAACGCTATTCTCCTGAGAAATGCTGGCAAAAATTTTTAGATATTTGATAATCTTATAAATAAATCTTATAAAAAAAGATAAATGTTGACAAAAAATGCTACTATGTTTGTTGTTGTTGTGAATGAGCGAGTCACCAGAGGTCCATAACTGGGGTCCGTAACTGGGGTCCGTAACTAGGGTCCATATCATAGGATAAAGACCTGCTCGCCAGCCAATCAGAGCACAGGATTTGATGGAAACCGCACCGCAAAAAAAAATAAAAGACATTATGTTATATATGAAGGAAAGGAAACGCAGGACCAAACTAATAAATATCGGTGCTCAGCGAGCACCTCGGTGTGATCAACGCTAACCACTACACCACCGTGCCGCCCTATTATTATTATTATTATAAATACATACTCTCTTCATATCAACAGTCTCACCTTCCAGCTGGTGTAGCGTTCATCAGTAGTGTTAACGAATGCTAATAAAGCGGTCAACCCAGTGTTATCCAAAGCCACTAGCACAGAATAACGAAAGAGAAACTAAGATTTCTGTCTCCAGACTCTTCTTCCATGCTGTACACTCGCTACAGTATTTTTCACTCAGACTTAACCATACATGTCAACCTTTGGTCAATCAAACCTGTATAACCAACCTCCAAAATCCGTATTTCCCTTATAAAATCCGTATAAGATGCAAATTAAAATAATTTACCTAAAATTTGAATGATAATTAACAATGATATATCCCAGTTACTTTTTATTCAATATTAATAACAATAAACCTTCAGAATGAATACAAAGCTCCAATGTTTGACAAAAACACAGTGTCACTCTAATGTTCTGAATTGTCCTCCATGACAGCTTTTTTAGCGCTCTGCACCAATACCTCACGAGGCTGCATGTCACAGCAAGTGTCTGTGTTGATCTTGCCGGAGTGCCCATTCAGAATCTTTTCAGTCGCTAGTGAAAGTCGCTCAGGTGGAAATACGCTTTTCAAACAAAATGCTAGCTTGGCGGGATTCTCGCAATGCGGTGTGCGCATGATCAAAAGTGGAACAAAGTCTCGCTACCACAAGATAACGCGCGATTTCATAAGACTCTTTACTGGCTGTCTGTGGTGTACAGTACATTTGTAAATGTTATGCGCTCTTTTATCATCGTGGGAATTGATTATAGCTCTAAATAAATATTGAAGTTTTTTTAAAGAATCCGTATAACTTTATTTGTATGCCCGTATACTACGTTTATTGAATCAAATCCGTATAAAATACGGACATTCCGTATAGGTTGACATGTATGCTTAAGTATTCATTTCCTTCTGTAATTTACTGAGTTACTTTTAAAATCAACATCAACAGCTACACACAATTTCAGAACTTTAACTGTGACCTGGCAGTTAAATTCTCTCAAAATCTTCAGTTTTTAATGAAACAAACCTCACAGCCATGTTTGTTTACAAACTGTCACAGTCACTCACTAGCGCAGAAGTTTTACATCTCCAATGTGTCTCTTTTCCAGTTTTTCGATGTCTGTTGGTATGTTTTTCTCTTGTAAATTTCCATGAAGAATGCCTAATGAAGTTTTGGTAGCCTTTTGGGTGTTCAATGCATCTTTAGTTTCAATTTTTAGTTCATTTATTTAGTGCTTAATTATAGCACACCTAATCCTAGCAGTAGCATTGGATTAGCCTCGTCTTCTCTCTTTCCCGGTGGACAAAGAAATTATTCTGCGCATGCACAGCAGAAAAGTTTTGTCGCTGGAATATTCACATGAGCTCTGATGTGCGATGTCTTGTTGGTCATGTTGTCTTGACAACTATGTGATATCATAAACCATATTCAACGCTCATTCTCCATTGGGTGGAGTGACGTAATATGTGCATGATAAGCGATATTCTAATGACATTGCATGCTATCAAACCAAATGAATGAAACCCGCTAGAAATGAATAGAACACATGTTTTTATTCCATTGAAAAAGTGTCCTGTATAGATAATAATTCCTGATATTTCATTCCAATGGTGTCACTCCCAGTGTTTTCACGCTGACTACATGTGTGTTGTCAAAATGGAGAACCAGTTCAAAATTAAAATGCATTTGATTAACTTGCATATTTTTTTCTTTTTTGTGGATGTGTCCATACTGTATAATAGAAAAGAACATTACATGGTGGTGTGAAGATATGAAGTTTATCTTCTCGTGTTGAAAAATGTATCACACATTCACCACTTGAAGATGAGCTTCATATTTACACACAACCATGTATTCCATGTATAATTTATTGCATTCAAATGTATTAGAATATTAGTTATGCCCCAAAATTAATTAATTAAATAAAATAAAATGCGGGCAGCACGGTGGTGTAGTGGTTAGCGCTGTCGCCTCACAGCAAGAAGGTCCGGGTTCGAGCCCCGTGGCCGGCGAGGGCCTTTCTGTGTGGAGTTTGCATGTTCTCCCCGTGTCCGCATGGGTTTCCTCCGGGTGCTCCGGTTTCCCCCACAGTCCAAAGACATGCAGGTTAGGTTAATGAATGGTTGTGTGTGTCTATGTGTCAGCCCTGTGATGACCTGGCGACTTGTCCAGGGTGTACCCCGCCTTTCGCCCGTAGTCCGCTGGGATAGGCTCCAGCTTGCCTGCGACCCTGTAGAACAGGATAAAGCGGCTAGAGATAATGAGATGAGATGAGATGAGATGAGATGAGATGAGGTTCAGGTCAATGACCTTCAGCACATGTGCTGACACTTTCTTGGGTTTATCTGAGTGACTATTCGGCTAATCGACATTTCAGTCATTTTAGGCTTTGGGTTGGGGTTAGGTTCAGGTCAGGGTGACGATATCCCTTCCTGAATAGTAACATGCACGATGACACACAACCAACACCAAGCAGTCGCTGTCTACATGGCACAATTGCGTGAATTAGCAGGCTCACACAATGTCCTACTGTGCATGTGTTCAATGCCACTGGCTTGAAACCACAGCTCTGCAGTCAGACTCTTCTCAGTGGGTCCAGGAATTTGATGCCACACCCTTTGCTGATGTCATAGAAGCTGTGCATGTTTGAATAAAAATAATTAAATTATTTTAAATTAAAGTAGTGAGAAATGTGTGGTCTGATGTACAACCCCGATTCCAAAAAAGTTGGAACAAAGTACAAATTGCAAATAAAAACAGAATGCAATGATGTGGAAGTTTCAAAATTCCATATTTTATTCAGAATAGAACACAGATGACATATCATATGTTTAAACTGAGAAAATGTATCATTTAAAGAGAAAAATTAGGTGATTTTAAATTTCATGACAACAACACATCTCAAAAAAGTTGGGACAAGGCCATGTTTCCCACTGTGAGACATCCCCTTTTCTCTTTGCAACAGTCTGTAAACGTCTGGGGACTGAGGAGACAAGTTGCTCAAGTTTAGGGATAGAAATGTTAACCCATTCTTGTCTAATGTAGGATTCTAGTTGCTCAACTGTCTTAGGTCTTTTTTGTCGTATCTTCCGTTTTATGATGCGCCAAATGTTTTCTATGGGTGAAAGATCTGGACTGCAGGCTGGCCAGTTCAGTACCCGGACCCTTCTTCTACACAGCCATGATGCTGTAATTGATGCAGTATGTGGTTTGGCATTGTCATGTTGGAAAATGCAAGGTCTTCCCTGAAAGAGACGTCGTCTGGATGGGAGCATATGTTGCTCTAGAACCTGGATATACCTTTCAGCATTGATGGTGTCTTTCCAGATGTGTAAGCTGCCCATGCCACACGCACTAATGCAACCCCATACCATCAGAGATGCAGGCTTCTGAACTGAGCGCTGATAACAACTCGGGTCGTCCTTCTCCTCTTTAGTCCGAATGACACGGCGTCCCTGATTTCCATAAAGAACTTCAAATTTTGATTTGTCTGACCACAGAACAGTTTTCCACTTTGCCACAGTCCATTTTAAATGAGCCTTGGCCCAGAGAAGACGTCTGCGCTTCTGGATCATGTTTAGATACGGCTTCTTCTTTGAACTATAGAGTTTTAGCTGGCAACGGCGGATGACACGGTGAATTGTGTTCACAGATAATGTTCTCTGGAAATATTCCTGAGCCCATTTTGTGATTTCCAATACAGAAGCATGCCTGTATGTGATGCAGTGCAGTCTAAGGGCCCAAAGATCACGGGCACCCAGTATGGTTTTCCGGCCTTGACCCTTACGCACAGAGATTCTTCCAGATTCTCTGAATCTTTTGATGATATTATGCACTGTAGATGATGATGTGTTCAAATTCTTTGCAATTTTACACTGTCGAACTCCTTTCTGATATTGCTCCACTATTTGTCGGTGCAGAATTAGGGGGATTGGTGAGCCTCTTCCCATCTTTACTTCTGAGAGCCGCTGCCACTCCAAGATGCTCTTTTTATACCCAGTCATGTTAATGACCTATTGCCAATTGACCTAATGAGTTGCAATTTGGTCCTCCAGCTGTTCCTTTTTGTACCTTTAACTTTTCCAGCCTCTTATTGCCCCGTGCCAACTTTTTTGAGATGTGTTGCTGTCATGAAATTTCAAATGAGCCAATATTTGGCATGAAATTTCAAAATGTCTCACTTTCGACATTTGATATGTTGTCTCTGTTCTATTGTGAATACAATATCAGTTTTTGAGATTTGTAAATTATTGCATTCCGTTTTTATTTATAATTTGTTCTTTGTCCCAACTTTTTTGGAATCGGGCTTGTAAAAGTAGAAGTACACTTTTTTAAAAAAATAACAAGTAAATGTATTTGTGTAAGACTGAAAATATTATGCATTAAAACTACTCCAATAAGGACAATTTATTAGAAAATAAAAGTTACTTCAAGGAGAACTGAAGTCATTTTTAAACTTGCTTTATTTCTTAATTAGCGTGTTATTCAATTACGTTTTGGGTTTTAGTAACCTTATATCGTGACTCGTATTGGCAACTAATTGCAATTAAATATTATACTTATCAGCCTATTCGGTTTGTAGCCGTGTTGAATTTAGTTCGTTTGGTCCACGGCAGGCGTCGCTTATCCGCGCGATCTTCATGAGACTCGTGCGAGACTTTGAAACGTGAAGTGTCAGCCAGGTGTCAGTGCCGCCATTTTGAAAACTGTTTTCCAAACAAAATATTGCACAAAATTGAGTTTAAATGACGATTACTGCCTACTTTTTTAAAACTTTCCTGACTGCTATCAAAACAAACAAAACTTACAGCTTGATTGCATCAGCATTCGAAAGAGGGTGCGCGCGTCTTTTGACAACGTTGGCAGATGTTGGTCACTTTGATTTCCACTGTACATTTTACTTCCATCCTACGATGTCTCGCACAGAATCTCGTTTATGGTAATTTCTTTGACATATGGACTGATATATTACAGAGCATATTTCAAACACTCATAACTTGCTATAGCAGCGACAAAAAATAGCGATCAAAATGCATTCCTATATTTAATAAAATGAGATAAATAGAATTTTGATAATTAAAAAATGCCTTCAGTTCTCCTTTAAATCTAGAAGGTCTTTTGATTTCATAAAATCGGTGAAATTTAGTTGCCTCTGAAATGTGGTCATTGTGATATCTGTTTATTTCTGTAATATCTCACAAAATATCAGGCCATTCTGTGGCTGGGAAGTTATTTAATTTGAGGGGATTAAAGCAAATAATGTGCAGGAAATTGCTCGCTTCATGCAGTCAAGCAGACAGAGGAAGTCCGTGTGCACATGTGCAGGTTTACCTTCTTCTTCTTTTGGGTTTTACGGCAGCTGGCATCCACAGTGTTGCATTACTGCCATCTACAGGTTTCCCTTTGAGCGTGCACTGAGTGTTCCATCATTCTGTCGCTAAACGAACAGCTGATCACACCGAGGTGCTCGCTGAGCGCCCATATTTATTAGTTTGGTCCTGCGTTTCCTTTCCTTCGTATAGAACATAATGTCTTTTTTCTCGCTTTCTTTCCGTTACTGTAGTCGGTCTTTTACGTTTCATTCACACACTCACATCCTCCATTTTTCTGTCCTGTTTCAAATTTGTATCCCACAATGCGTTGCGTGAACGGGGAAAGCCCACCACGTGATGCATGACGTAATATCTTGTATTGTGTCATGGTGAAGCAGGAAAAAATAGCAGAGAATTTAAGGCCATGTAGCTCTAAATTCATTCACTGTTCTATTTTTTTTTTAAATAATAAAATTAGAAGTCTGTGATTCAAATTCAGTAGCTTTCAGTCCACTAAACAAAAATAATTGGGTGTCGGGGAAAATTCTTTTCATGACCTACACTTGAAAAATCTGAAAGGCAGTATAGCTTTACATACATGTAACGGTATAAGCGTAACGTGTTCCTGCTCACCTCAGGTGTGGATCAAGATCACTCACTCAATGGTGGCTTATATGTGAAAAAAGAAGCTTGAAGTAAGAAAGGAAGGCGTGGAGGCGGTTTGAACAGAGTGTAGAGCAGAATGAGTGAATGAAAAAGAGATGTCTCATCTTTTCCAAGCTTAAATGAGTTTTTGATTGTAAGCATTCACACACATGTAAGCATTTTTCACATGAGGCATGGGGAAATGAGGAAAACAGGAGTGTGAAATGAGTGAAACATGGAAGAATAGGGAAAGAGGAAATGTGCAGATTCTTTGGCTGGCGTCTTTGTTTTGGGCCTTGACTGCCTTCGCTTTTGGAGTTCAGGCTCCAAAATGTCACTCAGAAAAAAAAAAAAAAACCCTCCAACAGTACAAACAGTACCTTTCGTTTAGTGTAGTACTCTCTGGGTAGCCAGATGAAGTGAATGTGGTGTAAGTTTAAAAAAAAAAAGCTTAAGATACTTAATTGGACTTTAAAAGGCATTTATTGTGCCCTCGATGACTGATTTGTGTGATGGGATTTTGGATTTTTGGATTGCTTTCTAAAGGGATTATACTCAAAACCCTCTCTGAAAGAGAAAATCATTTTGTTGGGATTGACGTATATTGAAACTTTAATGATTCCCACAGAGGAAGCCATAAGGGTGCTAAATTGAGTTCTTTTTTTTTCTTTGAAAAGGGCAAAATATAACAGGACAGGATGTTGTTTTTCCAACATGGTTCCTTTCCTGTTCACCAGAAAATAATCCAGTAATACGGTATGGAACATCTCATCCACTTTATAGATTTAAGAGAAGGAGAAGAGTTTGTTAGATTACTATTTATGTCATAACAAAAATAAATAAATAAATAAAGTCAGCTGAAATATTCAGTAACTGGATCTTCTGGATGATCACTTTTACATGCACTGTAAAGAATTTCTGTCGTTTTTTACAATAAAACACTGTGTTTAAACGAGTATGCTATGAGTATGCTAGTTTAAATAGGCTAGAGAGTGCACATGGTACTTCCAGAAAAATATTTACTTCTGCACAGTTAGGACGACTATAATTATACAGCAAAACATACAATATCACTGACTTTCCTGTAAAAGTGGGCACCAAAATACTGTATTAACCCGAAGAAGAAAAAGAACCTGGCTAATATTTTCTCATAAGGTTTTATGAAAACGATCCTGCATTTGGATTATTTAACTTTATCAACTGTTTGTCACTTTCTTAAAAATCATTAACCAGTTTCTTATTGTGTCTTTTTCAAAATATTCTCTCTTTACTGAATCAGTAGCTTATAGAGCTTATAGAGGATGATCAAGAATGGCAATTTCATCTTTTTAACTGTCCTTCAGATAAATTAAAAAAAAAAAAACATATGTAAGGCAGGTTGTTGAATTCCTTCAAATAATGTGAAACAGGCATTTTAGCAGACTGCCTTCCTAAATTCTTTATTCAATTCTATATTTAAACAAGAAGACAGAGTCATCTATATCCGCCGCCCTATATACCGACTATATTCCAAGTTTCAAGATATTATTTGTCACATTTTTCAAGTTCTGCTGCAGGAAACCAACCCGACCTCTTTACACCGACCTCAGCAGCCCATGGCATAAACCCACCAGACCTTTGGTCCAGGTGAGCTAAAAATTAACATTTCTCACATTTCTTAGTATCAAAAGGCACATATACTGTACATTACTTAATCAACACATATACCAACTTTCAACACCATACCACTCATAGTTTTCAAGTTCTGCTCCGGAAACAAAACCGGAGCAGAACTAAGACTAACCCGAGAGACTAAGTCTGAAATTGTTTCCATGGAAACATGAAAAATTTAAATTTCTCAAATTTCTTAGTATGAAAAGACACAGCTACATCACCTTGTTAACATGTATACAAGTTTCAAATCTGTATCATGAATAGTTTTGGATATATGCTCTGGAAATGAACATTGCTCTTAGAAATGAAGTCAAAATCTATTTTTTATGTAAAAATTTGAAAAATACTTTAAAAAAATTCAAAATAGCAAAATGCACCAGTTCACATGTTGCTTGATATGTATACAAAGTTTCATGACGATATCTTCAGTAGTTTTAAAGATATGGCCCGGAAATGAAAACGTGACTGGACCGACAGCTGGAACCTGTTTCTATATCCCTTACCAAACTTCGTTTGGGCGGGGGATAATAATACTGGCTGGTGTTGAGTGGTCTATCAGATATATTCCATTCAGCCTGCATGATATTGAACGAGTCGAAGATGAGACAGTGAATGAAATATATCTTATAGACCACAAAAAAGCCAGCTATTATTATTATTATTATTATTATTATTATTATTATACATACACAATCTCTTCATATCAGCATTCTCAAAGGCCAATGCTAGTAAAAGCAGCAGTGAAGTCACCTTCCAGCCGGTCTAGTGTTCATCGATAGTGTTAGCGAAGGCCAACACTAGCGCAGTCAAGTCAGTGCAAGAGCAAGTAGCACAGGCTAACGACCGAGAAACTAACACTACGTTCAGACTGCAACCTGAAACGACCCATATCCGATTTGTTGTGAAATCCAATTTTTTTGTTAGGCCGTTCACATTACCAATTATATGAGACTTGTATGCGATCTCCAATATGAACGGAAAACGACCCAAAAGTGTCCCGCATGCGCAAATTGACATGTAATAAGCACATCTACGTAATACGTAAACAAAAAAAAAGCACACTCTTCAAGTTTAATGATTTCTTTTTTTTTTTGTTTAATTATCTGGTTAAAGTGTGAGGTCTCGTATGTGTTTTTGTTTCTGAACTGAAATGAAAACGTGTAGCCTGGTAACGAGGGTTGACTCCTAAATGTCTCTCTATATAAGTGCACTACATGTTACTAGGAAGTGATGGATTTTTAAACTCTATATAGTGCACTCGAGCTTCAGTAGGCAGTCATTTGGGATACGGCCGCTGTATTATCAAACTCTTAATTCAGGCTTAATAATTTGCACATATTTATTTCGTCATATTAATAAACTTTTTCTACATTTTTGTAAATATTTATTTAGATTGTTTATAGCCAGCTGAATTCTGCAGCTTCTCTCAGCGCTGGCTCAAGGTGCATAAACACCAGTGCAGTTTGCGATGGAGATGAGGCGAGACCTGGCGATGTGGTTTTTGTGGCGGCGGCGGAACTCACACAATAATCTGATTAATGTGGGCAGCAGAGTAATGAGACCGAAGGTGTCAAATTACTGGAAATTTCCAGAACAATCTTATAATCTTGTAATACAGGATGGTTTAAGTTATAAATCAGTTATAGAAACTGTTTTATTTAATCAGGCTAACAGATTAACATCCAGGTCCCTACCAAATCCACCATTAGCTTGATCAATTCTATAAAAGTCTATTTAAATTCTGAAAACTGTACAAATGTTGTTGTTTTCCACCAAAGAGGCGGGATTAGCCAACGCAGAATAGTGACGTTTGTCTCTTGTTGATGACGTGTAGGTCGCATGAATGCGACCTGTCCGGTCAGATTGCAGTCGCATGTGAAAATATCGGATATGCATCGGAATTAGGACCACATATCCAAGCGGCCTGGGTTGCATGTGAAAAAATCGGATCTGTGTCGTTCAGATTGTCAATAACAAATCGGATACAGGTTGTACATGGGCAAAAAAATCGGATATGGGTCGTTTCAGGGTGCAGTCTGAACATAGTCTAAGATTTCTGTCTCCAGACTCTTCTTCCATGCTGCACACTCACTACAGTATTTTTCACTCAGACTTAAGTATTCATTTCCCTGTGTAATTTACTGAGTTACTTTTAAAATCAACATCGACAGCTACACACAACGGAGCGACCTGGCAGCCAAAATTCTCTCAAAATCTTCCGCTTTTAATGAAGCAAACCTGGTGGCCATGTTTGTTTACGAACTGTCACAGTCACTCACTAGCAAGGAAGTTTTACATCTCCAACGTGTCTCTTTTCCAGTTTTTTGATGTCCATTGGTAAGTTTTTCTCTTGTAAATTTCCATGAAGAATATTTAATGAAGTTTTGGTAGCCTTTCAGGTGTTCATCATGCCTTTAGTTTCAGTTTTTATTTATTTAGCGCTGAATTACAGCATAGCTATAGGATTAGCCTCGTCTTTTCTCTTTCCTGGCAGACAAAGAAATCATTGTGTGCATGTGCAGCAGAAAAGTTTTGTCATTGGATCTTTGCATGAGCTCCAACGTGTGACATCATGTTGTCTTGGCAACCATGCAATATCATAAACCATATTCAACGCTCATTCTCCATTGGGTAGAGTGACGTAATGCATGTAGGATAAGCGATATGCTAACAATATTGCATGCTATCAAACCAAATGAATGAAACCCGCTAGAAGGGAATAGAACACATGTTTTTATTCCATGGAAAAAGTGTCCTGTGTGGATAATAATTAAGTAATATCAGACTCAAGGTTGTGCTGTAGTACTGAATGTCATTCTGGCCGTGATTCGGTCGCAGGCCGAGTGCTGTAGCTAATCACAGCATGGCTGATATTCTGTACTACAGCATGAGTGTGATATTACTTTTATATAATAGTTCTATAAACAAGAAATTAATATAGAGTAGGTGACATTTTGGACACAATATGGCCAACTGTTCTGTTTATCTTTGCTCCATGAGTGGAAATAGATCCTGAAGAAACCAGAATCAGAGTTAGAATCATGTTTATTGGCCAAGTATGTTGACGCATGCAAGGAATTTGGTTCTGGAAGTTGGTGTCTCTGTACTGATACAAAAACAGGAAGAAAAATGTATGTATATATGATGTACAATATAGATATTACACAATATAAATATTTATTCTGTCCACATTCACTGCATATGAGCAATTGTGCGCTCTGATTAGCTACTATACTACTAGGATATCAGCTCATATACCGTGAGTAGAGAAAAACAAAATGGCGGAGCGCATCAAGTCAGATATTTCACTTTATTAAGTATTTAAAAGAAACAGAAATAGCTAAAAGAAGATAGTGTCCACCCCCCCCCCCCCCCCCCCCCATATCTCCTGTTCCACACTCCAGCCCAGTCAGTGGTGATAATGCACCTTTAAAGGGGAACCGAAGTCATTTTTAAACTTGCTTTATTTCTTAATTAATGTGTTATTCAATTACGTTTTTGGTTTTAGTAACCTTATATCATGAATCGTATTGGCAACTAATTGCAATTAAATATTATACTTATCGGCCTATTCGGTTTTTAGCCGTGTTGAATTTAGTTCGTTTGGTCCACGGCAGGCGTCGCTTATCCGCGCGATCTTCACGAGATTCGTGCGAGACTTCGAAACGTGAAGTGTCAGCCAGGTGTCAGTGCCGCCATTTTGAAAATTGTTTTCCAAACGAAATATTGCACAAAAACGAGTTTAACCCTTGTAAGGTCTTCGGGTCGGTGTTGACCCGTTTTCAGTTTTCATCTTAAGAAAATGATACAAATAAATATTTTTTCAAACTGAGATTCATTGGCCTTGGCTCATTTTCTGTGAGGAACATAAATCAGGAAAAAAAATAATTGACCCCCCCCCACATCCCCCCCTACACATTTGTATTACATACAGGGTCTTCGGGTCCACTGGACCCAGGGCTAGTTAAAGTGTGGAAATCATAGGTCCTGTGTACCCTCATTTCCCCTACCTCCTTTCTGTGTGTGTGTGTGTGTGTGTGTGAGAGAGTGTGTGTGAGAGAGGGGGAGGGAGAGTGTGTGTGTGAGAGAGGGGGAGGGAGAGAGTAAAGCAGGTGAATGATGAGCTTAGTGTGAGCCACCAGTGCTGTTCCCACACTAGGTTGCAACATTTCTTGCAACATTTCACCCTCTGCCCTGCAGGAAAGAATCTTGGGGAGACAGTATAAATATCTCGGTCAGTGTGGTTCCATACCACACAAGATGGCAAAGCGATTTTCAGTTCAAACTGCTTTGGAATTGATACTGGAAGAGACAGAAGGATTTGAAGATGATGCAGAGGAAGAAGTTTCAGAAAATGAGGATCATATTTCTGAAAATTCAGAGTCTGACACTGAGTTTGAAGAAGAGGATGAGCATCAGCCAGGTCCAAAAAGTAAAATAGCCTCAGGACCAGACCTTCAGCAGCCTGGACGATATGAGCGGCGAGGACAAGCCTCTGAACAGTTGGCGCCAGGACCAGCCTGTGTGGAGCCAGCCGTAGGACCAGCCCGTCAGCCTGCATCAAAACGAAAGAGAACTTCAGGACCAGCCCGCCAGCAGGAAGTCACAAGATCAGCCACTGAGCAGCCAGGCATAGGATCAGACTGTCAGCAGCTTGAAAATGACAACATATGGATGTCAAAATATGCACACAGTGAAACTCTGCTCCTCATGTGTGGTATAGCCTGGCATGAAAATGGCCGTGTTCAAAGGGCCTAGCAGTCCCAGCATTTTTCTGTCTACCTAGAAGACCCACATAGGGGCCATTTGGCCCGACCGCTTTTCCCCAATAGACTAATCACTCATTTTGTTATGGTAATGAGGCTGTTAGTGGCAGTGTGTGGGGTGAGGGGGTCACATATCACACACTTCACACTTCAGTGGTGAAGTCATGTTGGCTACTTCTGTGTGAATGTGAGAATGAGGAATAAAAACGCATTCTATTCTAAAATGTGAACATGTGAATGTCCCATGTGACCATAACGACTCATGTTACTGCAACCAGACAATTGTTTGATGGATAAATACCTCAGTGCACATGGACTATCGCTTCAGTTCCCTCAAGAATTTTGTGGTGAAAGAAGCTCCTCTCCAAGGAACGAAGATGCAGAGATTCAACATTCAACAGGCATTGTAAGATTTCATTTCTAAGCTGTAAGGTAACTAACAGCCACATTTCCAAAACAAAATGAATGTCTACAGGGAGGACTTGGGGCCAATTGGCCCTCTTGTGGGTTTTCTAGGTAAAAAGGCCAAATGGCCCCTCTCTGGGACTTCTAGTGTTAAATGTTGTTCAGGCAGATATAGTGTAAACTGACCTGATAAGGTTAAATTTCTGATGAAATAGTTCTGGGCAAACTTGCTTAATTTGTCAATTTGTTGATAATTGTCAGTTGTGGCTGTTTTATGATGCAATTCCTTATGTTTTTACATTTTAATAAAAAAATAAACAAAAACGAGTAGCATTTCTATTCATAATCATATGATTTAACACAGGTGAAGGGAACAAATGTAACAAGTTTTGTTTATATTACTTGAAAATGGGATGAAGTAAACATCTGCTGAGTATTTTAACAAAAAAAGGTTTCAATAGGTTGAATTAAGGACCCAAAAATGCCATGGGTCAACCCGACCCAGCAGCTACCCCTGTGTAACACAAAAACGAAGACCCTACAAGGGTTAAATGACGATTACTGCCTACTTTCTTCAAACTTTCCTGACTGCTATCAAAACAAACAAAACTTCTGGCTTGATTACATCAGCATTCGAAAGAGGGCGTGCGCGTCTTTTGACAACGTTGGCAGATGTTGGTCACTTTGATTTCTGCTGTACATTTTACTTCCGTCCTACGATGTCTCGCACAGAATCTCGTTTATGGCCATTTCTTTGACATACGGACTGATATATTACAGAGCATATTTCAAACACTCATAATTTGCTATAGCAGCGACAAAATAGCGATCAAAAATGCATTCCTGTATTTAATAAAATGAGAAATACAATTTTGATGATAAAAAATTTGCCTTCAGCTCTCCTTTAAGTTGTTTTGCCAACCACCAAAAAACCCTAAAGAAGAAGAAGAAAATGGCGGAGCGTGTTGCTGAAGCAACCGAGGATGAAATAAAAACTCTACTCAAATACAAACCCCCCCCAAAATACAAAAAAAATATATATATGGAATGAAAGCATTTGATGGTAAGAACGTACCTTTTTTAAAATTTTCCAGAATTATTATTATTATTATTATTATTATTATTATTATTATCGCATTTTTCACAAATTGCCCATCAGTTCGTCAGTTTGTTTACATTCTAAGCGGAAATGATTTTGTTGGACGTTTTGTGTAAAGTTTATTTATCGAATTTGCAAAAAAATAAAAATAAAAATGTTCTGTTTCTCAAAATCCAGTGAATGTGGATAGAATAAAACAGTTATTCCACTCAATCTCGCTGTACATGGATTACAGCCGACTATCAGCTCATGTATGACTCGATTTCATGGAATAACTGTTAAATAGCTGCAACAACATAACATAAACAGGAACTAACATATTTGGCAAACATTCCACAGCACTGACTTACATATAACTATACATTTTATATATAAAATTTATAATACACAGCCAGTGAACACGGAGTGCATTGAGGTCGCACAAACAAGAGAATATGACACAGGAGGTCCATGCGGTACAGTAGTATAATGGCAATGATGGTTCAGGTCAGTTATTTATGACGTTGATGGCACAGGGAAAGACGCCGCTCTTATGTCTGGTGGTTCTGGTTTGCAGTGCTCTATAGCGCCTGCTGGAGGGGAGGAGTTGGAGAAGGTTGTGTCCAGGATGTGAGGCGTCCTTAATGATTTTCTCTGCCTGTTTCCTGGTTCCTCAGATGTACAAATCCTGGAGGCTGGGCAGGGAGCACCAGTGATCACACTGGCTTTATAGCACAGGAACTAGCTGGTTAGATACTCATATAACTCACAGTGATTTATACATTACTGTTAAAGAAAATATCTCACAAATAAAAAAAAAAATTGAGAAGTCAGTCTTTATGTCTGTCCTTTATATAAAAAACAAGCTGCATGCTGAATTTGTTCTTAATGATATAACCACTAAAGGGATGAAAATAGACAGGGCTATTATTTTTTGTCAGGGAGGCTGCCGTAACTCCATCGTGCGTGATGTCATTTTCCATGAGCACAGCAGAGATGTACAAGTGCATGCTGTACTCGACTGTAGTATAATATTATTGTCGAGCGTACCGTATTATGGTCTCGGTCAATTTGTTTGCATTTCTGGACAAAAGTTATGGTAATGCAGGATTAGAAAAGGAATCATAATAAAGTAGCGGCTAGTTTATTGCCTGTTTATTTGAAAATATATATATATTTACCTGCTTATCTTCCAACCGTTTGATGCGTGACGCGGTATGCTGTCGTCCTCCCGATGTCGGTGTTTTGTGGTGAAACAAAGTCGAGATCGCATTTGGCTTCAGTTGTCGTTTCTGCCTCGTGTCTCGCTTCTTCCCAGTGATTTTTTCATCCAAGTCCTCCACAAATCCACAATCTTCTGTAAAATGCTCGCTGCACAATTTGCTGCTTTTTCCAGGAGTAAAGTTTTCTCGCTTTACTTGATGAAGCCACTTGGCTAAATGTCTTGGATCCAGGACGGAATGAGGAAGACATGTGGAATCCTACGTCATGCAGCGCCACCTTTGTTTTCGTCATCCATCCAATGTATCTGGCTAATCCAGTACAGCCATGCCCGGGGAAATGACCCAACAGACTGATGTTATGTTTTTTTAAGCTAAACTCCCCTTAATTTTTTTCATCTAGAACATCTTGTATTAATGTATAATGATGACATTTCAGGGCGGCACGGTGGTGTAGTGGTTAGCGCTGTCGCCTCACAGCAAGAAGGTCCGGGTTCGAGCCCCGGGGCCGGCGAGGGCCTTTCTGTGCAGAGTTTGCATGTTCTCCCCGTGTCCGCGTGGGTTTCCTCCGGGTGCTCCGGTTTCCCCCACAGTCCAAAGACATGCAGGTTAGGTTAACTGGTGACTCTAAATTGAGCGTAGGTGTGAATGTGAGTGTGAATGGTTGTCTGTGTCTATGTGTCAGCCCTGTGATGACCTGGCGACTTGTCCAGGGTGTACCCCGCCTTTCGCCCGTAGTCAGCTGGGATAGGCTCCAGCTTGCCTGCGACCCTGTAGAAGGATAAAGCGGCTAGAGATAATGAGATGAGATGAGATGAAGTTATATTCCTGTATTAAAAAAACCCTGCGTTTTCCATGTGTGCTGATGATGTCGCTAGGACTATCATAGTAACCTTGTCGAACTAGGAAGTGGAATTTTACGTGGAAGACGAGCAGAGTGATACACACAGTGAAACATCTCAGTGAAGTTATGAGAAATATCAGCGCTCTCGGAATGCTGCTCGACCAATCAGATTAGTGGACCTGAAATAACCATTGTATGATAATCAGCTGTTTCGTTCATCCTGACAGATACAGGAACAGATTTTTTTAATAGGTACAAGCCTTGTACAAATACAATACGATTAACTAAAAAAACAACAACAAAACAACAACAACAACAAAAAACATTGAGTATTCTTTTCAACATGTATGGGAAGACATCATGTACCATTTTCTAAGTGCTAGCACCGCTCTGACATTTAGAGCTGACATTTAAAGACAACACACACGTGCACACACACACACACGGGGTGAAGCTATTTTTGATGTTCTGCAGTATGTAATTGAATGTAATGATACACCATGGCCAAGGAGAAAAACTCTTCACATTAAGACCAAAGAGTTCTAAATGACTGAAATGGTACACAGAAACCGCAAACATCGCACAAACATGCGCACAAACACAAGCGCGGATTCAGTACACACTCCTAATTTGACATCCAGGCTCGAGTTGCCCTGTCTCATGCTCCTGCCTGCCTCTGGCTGGATATGGTTCTAATATTCATATCAGTGTATGGGACTAATAGAATTAAAGTGCGACTGATCTGCTGTCCAAACACACGCGGGCATCCTGCCTGGACACCTGCAATAACACCGCGGGGTCCTACTGAAAATATCCGCACTGTCAGGCCCCCACGGGCAGCCCCCCGCTCGGGGCCCAGCCTGTTTGATATTTTATGAATGGGGGAGAGGATGAGAATGAGAGACACAAAGACACTTACACACACACACACACACACACACACACACACACACACACTGTTTTCTCTTCCTTAAGGTTGTCATCAGATAGTCTCTCACACACTGAGCACACTGAGCGCTCAGATATGAAACACTTTTAGGAATCTGACTGATTACATCTCAACCCCAAATGGCCTGCAGGCAGTGTGTGTGTGTGTGTTTCTCTCTCTGTTTCACTCTCCTTTCGTCTGTGTGTATGTGTGTTTTACTACTGGCTTGTCAGACTTTAATAGGCTTTGCTTGCAGTTATTCTTGAATAATGATGTGTTAGTTGTATTTTGAATTAGTGTGTGTGCGCACGCATGGGCGCGTAGGAATAGATCATTGTGTTCCCCCTTTTCTTTTTTGCACACACACACACACACACACACACACACACACACACACACACACACACACACACACACACACACACACTTCAAGGTTTGGGAACTCAGTAAAAGCTAAAAGCAGGTCTAATTATTCAAAGATGAGAACAGAGGAAGGAACCGTACTTTTTTTTTTCTTGCTTTCATTTCGTTCTTCCTTTCCTTCTCTTTCTTTGGATATGTTGAGGGAAAGTAGAAAGGGCTTGGAAGTGGTGTGAGTGTGGGGACTTTGTGTGTGTGTGTGTCCTGTTGCTCCCTACAGGACAGAGACACACACAGCTTTTATCCTCGGCTGAATAAGACGAGGTCAATTAGCAGTGAAGGAATGATACAAAAAGAAAGAAAAGTACACACACACAAATATAATATATATATATATATATATATATATATATATATATATATATATATGAAAGTGCTGCAAGGCATCATATGAAATTAAATTAGTTCTCCCTCTCGCTCTGTGTGTTTCTCTCTCTTTTTCTGTTTTATATACCCCTTTTATTCCCTTTCCTGCTGCTCAAAGCCAACCGCCATGAAACCACTGCCACATTAGAGCCTTTAACTAGCTGAACTTGGCACTCCGCTGGCCGAACACTGTCTCTGCCACCTCGGCCCCATTTCCAACCCGTTGCATTCGGCACACACTGCTGCCAGTCATGACGTTTCAATCGATGCTCACACATAATCAAGTCGTAACTGCACTTTGTCAGTCAGAACCTTACAGTTTTTCAGTTTGTTCCTGTCTTGTAACACTTCCGCGTGTCAGGAAGAGGAAGCGGTCATGCTTCATTAACTCATCGAAATCAGCAAACCAACTCGTAAACGTCAAACAGGCAGAGGTCGGGCGATCAGAGTTCCAGGAAAATAGCAGACAAAATATTGTAAGACAAAAAGAAAAAAAAAACCTGGAAAATATTGCTCAGAAAAGTCGACACAGAAACAGAAAAAACTTTGCAAAGGTTAGAGATGACTAAACAGTTTGAATCCATGGGATGAAATGAAGCTAAACAGGAAACAGATGTTGCTAGAAGTCAGGTGAGTTTGAGCGATATTGGGTCTGTACTGAATTCAGACACATGGAGCGCATGTGTGTGTGTGTGTTACTCTTCTTCCAACATCATATCATATACATCTCAATACTTGTGTAATGAAGAAGACTCAAAAGGGAAGTTAGGATCCATGTAAAAGATGTTGTGGCAGCGGGGGTGTGGTCAAGCGTCGGTCTGTGACCGGAGGGCGGAGTCAGGGAAGGTAAGTGGCAGAATCACTGCACCTGATGTCTATTAATGTATTTGTGTGTCTCCCCCAGTGACCGCGCCCTACATAAGGAGAGAGAGAGTAGAGGAAAGGAGCTCTCTCCCCAATCAGACAACTGATGTGTGTGTGTGTCTGTGACTGAGAGTGTTTGTATGACAACTGAAAAGTGTCAAAATAAAGAGTTTTTGGAAACTCAGTTCTGGCCTGCCGTACTTCTGTGCTCCACCCACCCACTCCAAGCACTACAGTGGTGCCGAAACCCAGGATGGAGCACAGAGAAGAACAGCCCATGGAGTCCTTCCCCTTCGTGGACCTGGTCCACGCCCTCGCCACAGCCCAGCAGAGCCAGCACCGGGCGCTAGTCGCCCTCCGGAAGGAGCAGAAGCAAAGGTTCGAGGCCCTGGTGCTGGCGCAGCAGGAAGATCGACAGGCGTTCCGGCACCTCCTCGCGTCGGCAGGGTCCACCACCTCCACCACCTCGGGCCCTTCCTACCTCACCCTAACGAAGATGGGCCCGCATGATGACCCCAAGGCCTTCCTCACGCTCTTTGAGCAGGCAGCAGAGGCCTCGGGCTGGCTGGTGGAACAGCGCGTGGCACGCCTCCTCCCCCTGCTAACGGGCGAGGCGCAGCTGGCCACGCTACAGCTCCCCACCGACAGCTGGCTGGTCTATGCGGACCTCCGCCGGGCCATCCTCCAGCTTGTGGGGCGCACCCCTGAACAGCACCGACAGCGCTTCCGCGCTCTGTGCCTGGAGGAAGTCGGCCGGCCGTTCACGTTTGGCCAGCAACTCCGGGACGCCTGCTGGCGGTGGCTGAGGGCTGACAACCGCGACGCCGAGCGAATCGTCGATCAGGTGGTACTGGAACAGTTCATCGCCCGACTACCTGAAGGGACCGCAGAGTGGGTCCAGTGCCATCGCCTGGCATCGCTGAATCAGGCCATCGAGCTGGCAGAGGACCATTTGGTGGCTGCTCCGACGGCAGGACAGCAGATCTCCTCTTCTCCCCTCTCTCTCTCTCCCCCCCTCCCCTTCTGTGTCTCGACCTCGCCCCATTCCCCCACCACAGAGGCGGGGGCCGGCTCCACCCCAGCCGGCCCCCCGCACCCGCGGTGCCCTCCCATTTCCCACTTCTGTGTCTGTCTCTTCCCCCCTTCAGGTGAGTGAGCCCCAGAGCGCTGGTGCAGAGAGACAGCCCGGGCTGGTTTGCTGGCGCTGCAGGGAGACGGGCCACCTCCAGCAGCAGTGCTCGGCAATGGAGGTGGGCACGGTGGTTCGGATCCCCGACGCACCAGGAGCTGCCCTCCATCAGGCGGAGCGTATCGTATACCGGTGAGTATCCAAGGGGATACATATCAGGCGTTGGTGGACTCTGGCTGTAATCAGACCTCAATCCACCAAAGCCTGGTGCAAGATGAGGCATTGGGGGAAGCACAATTGGTGAAGGTGTTGTGTGTGCATGGGGATGTTCACAACTACCCTTTAGTGGTGGTCCACTTTTTTTTCGAGGGGAAAAATTTAGTGTAAAGGCGGCAGTTAATCCTCGCCTTACCCACTCGATAATTTTGGGGACTGATTGGCTGGTATTTCGGGAGTTAATGAGGCATTTAGTGAAGAGTGGGTCCTGCCTTAGTTCAGCAGGGGGAGGTCCCGGTGTGGCATTGGCGGGAACAGCTGTCACAGAGCTGTCTATGTCATCAGTGCGTCAGCGTGAGGAGCCGCAGGCTCCTCCTCCTTCTCTCGGGGAATCCCTTGCGGATTTCCCGTTAGAATAGTCGTGAGACGAGACTGTGCGGCATGCGTTTGACCAAGTGAGAGTAATCGATGGTCAAACACTCCAGCCAAACGCCACCCCGTCCTTCCCCTATTTCTCCATTATGAGAGATAGATTATACCGAGTGACGCAGGACACTCAGACTAAGGAGCCGATTACACAGCTTTTGATTCCAAAGAGCCGCCGGGAATTAATATTCCAGGCGGCTCACTTTAATCCCATGGCTGGACACGTGGGGCAGGATAAGACACTAGCCTGAATAATGGCCGGTTCTATTGGCCAGGGATTCATGGCGATGTCCGTAGGTGGTGTACGGCATGCCGCGAATGCCAGTTAGTAAATCCAGCGGCCATTCCAAAAGCGCCTTTGCGCCCTCTCCCATTAATCGAGACCCCGTTCAAAAGAATTGGGATGGATCTTGTCGGGCCATTAGATCGCTCAACATGAGGGTACCACTTTATTTTAGTTCTGGTGGACTATGCAATGCGATACCCGGAAGCAGTGCCTCTTCGCAATATCTCAGCACACAGTATTGCGGAGGCGCTCTTCCACGTCATCTCCCGAATCAGAATCCCCAAAGAGATTCTGATTGATCAAGGCACCTCGTTTATGTCACGCACACTAAGCGAACTGTATGGGTTATTGGGAATTAAGGCGATCCGCACTAGCGTTTATCACCCACAAATGGACAGTTTAGTCGAACGGTTCAATCGCACACTCAAGAGCATAATTAAAAAATTTGTTCACGAGGATGCACGTAATTGGAATAAATGGCTTGAACCCTTGTTATTTGCAGTGCAAGAGGTCCCACAAGCCTCCACGGGGTTCTCCCTGTTCGAATTATTATATGGGCGTAAGCCGCATGGCATCCTCCATGTACTGCGGGAAAATTGGGAGAAGGGACATTCCCCGAGCAAAAATGAAATTCAATATGTTATTGACCTGCGCACAAAACTCCACACACTCACACATCTAACCCAGGAGAATTTGCGGCAGGCCCAAGAACGGCAAACCCGCCTGTATGACAGGGGTACGTGCCTTAGGGAGTTTGCACCAGGAGATAAAGTACTCGTACTGTTGCCCACATCGAGCTCCAAATTGATCGCCAAGTGGCAAGGACCCTTTGAGGTCACACAGCGAGTCGGGGATGTAGACTATGAGGTGAGGCGAACGGACAGGGGTGGGGCGCTACAGATTTACCACCTCAATCTGCTCAAACTCTGGAATGAGGAGGTCCCTGTGGCATTGGTGTCAGTGGTTCCGGAGAAGGTGGAGCTGGGGCCGGAGGTTCAAAAGGGAACACTGACATCACGTACCTCTCCGGTCCACTTTGGAGACCACCTCTCCCCGACCCAACTCACAGAGGTTGCCCAGTTGCAGACCGAATTTTCGGACATGTTCTTGCCCCTGCCCAGCTGCACCGACCTCATACAACACCACATCGAGATGCCCCTGGGGGTGGTAGTGTGCAGCCGCCCTTACAGGCTACCCGAACACAAGAAAAAAGTGGTTCATGAAGAACTCGAGGCCATGCTCGAAATGGGCATTGTCGAGGAGTCCCACAGTGACTGGAGCAGCCCGGTGGTCTTGGTGCCCAAGGCCGACGGGTCGGTCCGGTTCTATGTAGACTATAGAAAAGTCAACGTGGTGTCTAAATTCGATGTGTACCCAATGCCTCATATTGATGAGTTGCTGGATCGACTAGGCACAGCTCGTTTTTACTCAACACTGGATTTGACAAAGGGTTATTGGCAGATCCCCTTGACTCCACTATCCTGAGAAATAACGGCCTTTTCCACACCGCTTGGCTTACACCAATTTGTTACACTTCCTTTTGGGCTGTTTGGTGCGCCCACTACATTCCAGCAGCTTATGGACAGGGTCCTCCTCCCCCACTCGGCCGCATACTTAGATGACATAATAATCTATAGTAATGACTGGCCGCGGCATCTGCAACACTTGAGGGCCCTCCGTAGGTCGCTGAGGCGAGTGGGTCTCACGGCCAACCCGAAGAAGTGTGCGATTGGGCTGGTGGAAGTCCGGTATCCGGGCTTCCACTTGGGCAATGGGCAGGTGCTTCCCCAAATTAACATGACAGCAGCGATTGTGGCCTGCCCGAGGCCCAAGACCAAAAAGGGGGTGAGACAGTTCCTGGGGCTGGCTGGCTACTATCGTAGTTTTATACCTAATTATTCAGACATCACCAGCCTGCTGACTGATCTCACTAAAAAGGGGGCACCAGATCCGGTCCAGTGGACGGAGCAATGCCAGCGGGCTTTCTCTGAAGTGAAGGCTGCACTGTGTGGGGGGCCACTGTTACACTCCCCTAACTTTTCTCTCCCCTTTATGTTACAGACAGATGCGTCGGACAGAGGGCTGGGGGCTGTTTTGTCCCAGGAGGTGGAGGGGGAGGACCGTCCAGTGCTGTATATCAGCAGAAAGCTGTCAGTGCGTGAGGGGCGCTACAGCACCATCGAGAAAGAGTGCCTTGCCATCAAGTGGGCGGTCCTTGCCCTCCGGTACTACCTGCTGGGACGCCCTTTCACTCTCTGTTCGGACCATGCGCCCCTCCAGTGGCTCCACCGCATGAAGGATGCCAACGCCCGGATCAGCCGTTGGTATCTGGCACTCCAGCCCTTTAACTTCAAGGTGATCCACAGGCCGGGGGCGCAGATGGTCGTGGCGGACTTCCTCTCCCTTCAAGGGGGGGGGGGTCAGCTGCTGGCCGGACAGCCGCCCGGCCTGAGTCAGGTGGTGGGGGTATGTGGCAGCGGGGGCATGGTCAAGCGTCGGTCTGTGACCAGAGAGCGAAGTCAGGGAAGGTAAGTGGCAGAATCACTGCACCTGGTGTCTATTAATGTGTGTTTGTGTGTCTCCCCCAGTGACCGCGCCCTACATAAGGAGAGAGAGAGTAGAGGAAAGGAGCTCTCTCCCCAGCCAGACAACTGATGTGTGTGCGTGTCTGTGACTGAGAGTGTTTGTATGACAACTGAAAAGTGTCAAAATAAAGAGTTTTTGGAAACGCAGTTCTGGCCTGCCGTACTTCTGTGCTCCACCCACCCGCTCCAAGTACTAAAGATGTCAAAGAGGTTTATTAGACACAATAAATGGAATTCCAATTAGATAATAGATATTCTATCCACCTACACTGGATATGAGCAATCACATGCTCTGAGTGGCTACTCTACTACTAGGATATCAGCTCATATACCATGAGTAGAAAAAAACAAAATGGCAGAGCATATTGCTGAAGCAACCGAGGACGAAATAAAAACTCGACTCAAAAACAAAGCGCCAACAAATACAAAAAAAGCAACAAAATATGAAATGGAAGTATTTGATGGTAAGAACATATCTTTTAAAACATTTTTCAAGAATTATTATTGTAACATTTTTCACAAATTGCTCCAGTCATTTCGCCGGTTTGTTTACATTCTGAACGGAAATTATTTTGTCGGACGTTTTGTATGAAGTTTTTATTGATCAAATTTGCAAAAAATTCAAATAAAAATGCTCCGTTTCTCAAAATCCAGTGAATGTGGATAGAATAAAACAGTTACAGTATTCCACTCAATCTCGTCGTACATGGATTATAGCCGACTATCAGCTCATGAATGACTAGATTTCGTGGAATAACTGCTAAATATCTGGGTCACACACAAATTGGTCTCAGGTGAACACAATCCCAATCCCAGGTCAGTACACAGGTAAGGGTCGGTACCATCTCAACAGTCCAAAGTAAGGGCAAATCCCACAACTCAGAAACAGGGATATGGACAGGAAATCAGTCAAGACAATAATGGATCAGAACGTAAACTGTAAACCTGCTCAAAGATAACATGTGTCTATAGGTGCTGTCGTTTTCATAGTTCTTCAACTGTTGGAGGAAGTTCCCCCTTTTTTTGTCCATCGTCAGGAATCGAGGATGATCGTAGTTCTTAGAATGCTGTTTTGAAGGACTTACAGTATTTTAGCTCCAACTACAAGAGGAACCATGGATGGTGTAAGTGTATGATGTATGGTGATTAGTCCAGATGTATGTGTTTGTTGATTGGTTGAACACGAGCCAATACAGCACCGGTAAAGTCTGTGTAACACATTAGGCGTTTAAACAAGAGCTCGCAACTTGAGCATTAAAAATAATAATAATAATAATAATAAAACAACCCTCACAAATGGACCACCAGAGAAGTCCAGGCTTTATTATGAATAATGCAATGGAGGAAATACAGCGCAATTTTGAGCTCAGCTAAATATTAAAATCTTTTCTGTAATTTCCTGCTCACGTCTGGCTTACATCGCTTCGGCGTTCCTAGTAGCAGTGCGAATACAAGCCCTTGAAGGTGTGTAGTTCTTGGGGGACCTTCCCACTGGGTCGTTCCTTTCAACAAGCCCCAAGAGTTCCAAAAGATTGGTCTAAAAGCGCCTCATGTGGTTTATATAACAGGGAAACAGGAAATGAAAATGACGAACGGAAAAGAATTAAAGCTTGAGAAAGCATATTGGCTGGGGTGGAACAGTGGTGTAGTGGTTTGCACTGTCGCCTCACAGCAAGAAGGTTCTGGGTTCGAGCCCAGTTTCCGACAGGGGCCTTTCTGTGTGGAGTTTGCATGTTCTCCCCGTGTCTGTGTGGGTTTCTTCCGGGTGCTCCGGTTTCCCCCACAGTCCAAAGACATGCAGGTTAGGATAATTAGTGGCTCTAAATTGACCGTAGGTGTGAATGGTTGTTTCCCAAGCCCAGAAATGGGAGGGTTATGGCCGGAAGGGCATCTGGTGTAAAACTATGCTCCAAGTAATATGATATGTGGATCAGTAAGGTCCACATGGACCCTGACCTGGCAATCGTGCTGGACAAGGAGGAAGAAGAAAAAAATGTCAATATGACAGCATCATGATTGATGTATCAATCAAAGTAAAAATAAAGCTTCAGTCTATCGGTTATTTTTGTTAGAGACACATTCATCATTGATCATTCAGTATTTCAGCAGACCAAACTGTCGCAGAGATGTATAATTTGTGAAAAAAGTCCATAGTCGAGCAAATCTAATTCTCTGAAGATGAACAGCAGGTCCTGTGCTGTGGTTTATCCAATCATATGCATGTGTGTAAAGTACTGAGCTGAAGGCGGCTCATCAGACCAGCTCCGACATGACAGGGCTAGAGATTTTCAATTAGAAAGAGAAGATTTTTTTCACAGACTCTCATCAATTTTTCATTTTATTTACTTTCTCTGGTCTAATTAGTGAAGTATGAACATGGTTTTCTCATCTCTCATCTCATTATCTCTAGCTGCTTTATCCTGTTCTACAGGGTCGCAGGCAAGCTGGAGCCTATCCCAGCTGACTACGGGCAAAAGGCGGGGTACACCCTGGACAAGTCACCAGGTCATCACAGGGCTGAGACATAGACACAGACAACCATTCACACTCACATTCACACCTACGCTCAATTTAGAGTCACCAGTTAACCTAACCTGCATGTCTTTGGACTGTGGGGGAAACCGGAGCACTCAGAGGAAACCCACACGGACACGGGGAGAACATGCAAACTCCGCACAGAAAGGCTCTCGCCGGCCACGGGGCTCGAACCCGGACCTTCTTGCTGTGAGGCGACAGCACTAACCACTACACCACCGTGCCGCCCCAACATGGTTTTCTGTATATTAGAAAAGGAAAGAGAAAGTTACGCTGAAACGAGAATGTTTAAAGATGAGCGAACAGAGAAGTGTGTGTTTATTTTCTGATTTAACACTTCGCCAAAACCCTGAGAACCTCAAGACTGTGTTGTAGTCGAGTCACTAAACCTTGAGTCCGAGTCCAGTCTAGAGTCCCCAGTGTTCAAGTCTGAGTCAAGTCCAACTCATTAAAAAAAAAAATCGAGTCGAATCCACTATCAATCCAAGTCGAGTCCGAGTCCAACACTCCACCTGCACCATTTGACGGTGGCTGTTTAAGCGCCATTAACATCAGTTTGTTCCTGAACATGACATATGAACAGGTGAATGTGCTTCTCTTTATCAGGGAGTGTGAAGTATTCTGTCAGAGACGGTTGGGAGACGGATGTAAGTGCAGAAGGTGTGTTTATTAATACAAGTGAAGATGGTAAACAATCCAGAACGGCAGGCAAAATCGTAAAACTGTGACACAGGCAGTAGGACAAACGAGGCACAAACAGGCTATCGTAGACTCGGCAGAATCAAAGACGAGAAACAGGAAATCAGGGCTCAGGAAACCAAACAAGGAAATAAGGCTCAGTAATGTGTCTGCAACGCAACTCAATACTTCGCAAAGTAAGCGTGTTTTCACGGTATTTATACAGGCACGCTGATTGCGCCTTAATCCTGTGCAGGTGTGAGTTGTTTATGGCGCACGCATGAGAGTCCGCTTGGTGCACGTGCTGTCTGGAGTGCGCCCGAGAGTCTATCTGATGCACATACCAAGGCGTGCAGGTGTGACACTCTTGCACGAAATTAGTACAAAAATTAATGTAGAAATGTATAAATAGCTCATGCCAAATTATTATGGCATGTTACAAAAAATTAAAAAAATCAGAGTCCTCATCTCCAATTTACGAGTCCAAATGCAGTTAATACATGAGTCCGAGTCCAAGTCATCAGTGCTCAAGTCCAAGTCAAGTCACAAGTCCTTAAAATTAGGGCACGAGGTGGACTCGAATACTACAAGCCTGCCTAAAGATATATATTTTTAAAATTCTTGCAAGAATCTGGATCTTACCTAGAGATTATTTTGACAATGCCATGATTGGAGACTACACAACACGGATTTCATGGCCCCATATATGGGACATAGTTTAAAATATCTGGGAGAACCATGTCCAGATTTTGCGCAGTGTATCTCAGTGTTCAAAGCCAGTGTATCTCATCAGTTCAAAGTCAGTGCCTCTAGTAAAAAGTAGAATCACCACGATGAAATAAAACAACCACTTCAAATTGATGAGTTTTATTTATTGGAATGAACTAATCATGATAGTGATTAAGCATTAAAAGGTAACATGACGCTAGTTATCCTGACCTTGGAAATCAAGGAATTTTATGTAATAGATTATGTATTTTTTACTAATTAGGCCTTGATTCCACAACACCGATAACTCTGACTCTACCTATAACTCCAACTCTGACGCTCCCTCTGCTTGAATTTAGTTCCAGTCTGGAGCAGAAACACCACAATTATAATCCTGACTATAATATCACTTGGTCCTGACACTCAGGGAAATAAATGCATATAGTAGTAGCGCATTATTCCGGGTCATACTGTACAGCTTGGACTCCAAAACAACCCATGCACAGACTCCGGTGGTTGATATAGTACAGATAGGTCATGGATTATGGAAATATAATTTTTAAAAAAAGGATTCAAATAATGGGCGGCACGGTGGTGTAGTGGTTAGCGCTGTTGCCTCACAGCAAGAAGGTCCGGGTTCGAGCCCCGTGGCCGGCGAGGGCCTTTCTGTGCGGAGTTTGCATGTTCTCCCCGTGTCTGCGTGGGTTTCCTCCGGGTGCTCCGGTTTCCCCCACAGTCCAAAGACATGCAGGTTAGGTTAACTGGTGACTCTAAATTGAGCGTAGGTGTGAATGTGAGTGTGAATGGTTGTCTGTGTCTATGTGGCAGCCCTGCGATGACCTGGCGACTTGTCCAGGGTGTACCCCGCCCTTTGCCCGTAGTCAGCTGGGATAGGCTCCAGCTTGCCTGCGACCCTGTAGAACAGGATAAAGCGGCTAGAGATAATGAGATGAGATGAGATAGGATTCAAATAATGGAATCGTTACGGATTTTAATATGGATGCATCCTGGGTGGTAATAGATTGGTTATGGATATTTCAGTATATTACAGGTTGGTTTCATACGGATGATGCATCACAGACAAAAAATTAAGAAGTCTAAAACAATTAAATGTTTGGACTGCCGAAGTTCATAATTAAAATATCTTACCTGCATTTATATGTTTACTTTATTAATTTACGGTTGATATTTCACGGAAAATAATCACATATCCGTGAATAAAAGATCTGTGCTTTGTATTATATTTTTTATTTTCCGTGAATCCAGATTCCGTGACTTCATGATGCAACAAGGATGTACAAAGATACCCGGGGAAGAATAGCACGTGCTCAGACAACGTCACATGGAAACAATGACCTGATTGGTCAGATGTTTTATCGGATCAGGTCCAGGCCTGGAAAAATGGTTCCAGAAGCAATCTCACCAATACAGATAAACCCAGGCCTGGGCTACAGGGATTGTTATCGGTCTGGTGTGAGCACCGACCACATAAACTGCAGGGGACCCATTTATTTATAGTTATAGTTATCAGTATAGTTGTAGTTATAGTTATTGGTATTGTAGGACTGGCTCTTTATGCTTCAATACCTTGGCTTTGGGTGAATGTAGCTGAATTGCTGGACTGACAAACCACATGTTATAAAGTCATGATTAGTATGAGTAGATTGTCAATAAGAGTCCTGGGATGAGGAGTATACAGTATCCTTGACTTGCAAGTGACATCAAAGCAAAATAGAAACCCGGATGTCGGCCATGTTGGTGGAGATACAAATGCGGGGTCAAGCAACATTCCATACAAAACATAGTCACGCGTGCGCAACTCTCTTTGTTTTTCCACTGCTTTAAGCGTTCTTTTAGCGATGCCATATCTTTGTGCTATATATGGTTGTGGTCATAACAGGACTCGTGACCGTGGCATGTTCTGATTTTTTTAAAATTCCGTCCATGATTCGGAAAGAGGGCGAGGAAACTCTGAGGCTTAGTACGGAGAGGAGACGAACACGGCTGAACATCGGCAGGGCTGATCTAACAGAGACTAAAACCAAAACAACTCGTGTTTGCAGTGATCATTTTATCTCAGGTGAGATTCAAAAGCCTTCTCGATAATATCATGGAAGAATTTTATTTTATGTTGCTAGAATTTTGCTGTAAAATGAGCATTCTCTTGTCGTGGTTCACTCGGTCGTTGTTATAATCTTAACACGTGTATTACCATTTCGCTTCTAGGAGCGGCAGCAAAATTATACCTAAAATAAACTGAAATGTGATTTGTGAGCCATAAAGCTAGAGACTTGTCAAAATGTCACACTTCGTCTGTTGTTTACACAAAGAAGCAAACTAAATGCAAAAGAAGCCCAAACTTACCCTTGCAAGTACAAACTGCTTTGTCATCGTTGACTGGTTTAATTAATAAGATATTTACCCATCCAAAGACAAAGAAGTTATCGGCTTCCATGGACTTATAAGCCTTAATTTGAGATTTGTCGACCCACGAAGTCTGCCAAACCAGATAGAACGCGATATCGGGGTACTTGATGGTCGGTAGAAGCATCTTATCTTCAGAAAAATCCGACTTTTTAAAATAATATGGGTCAAAACCACGCATATCTATCTTCTCTTTGCATCGAATCTTTGCTCGACCATTCAAATCATGGTAATACTGAGAAAATTCAGCATTGTTTACAGACACGCTTTCAGTGGCTGCCATCCTAGTTACTTTGTACCGTATATCCACCATCATGGCGGATGCTCATGACATAGCACATTTTAATCATGTGGTTGCAAGTCATATATTTATGATTTCAGCAGCGGTTCTGAGGGACAATTTGACATGAACAAGTGAGATTGTCCACTGAAGCAACTTGAACTTATATTAAACACATTACAATAAAAAAAAATGCTCACAAGCACGGTTATAGTAATCCAAGGTCTAATATTTTGTCCTTTTTTTCCACGGTTGCTCCCTACAGTTTATCCTGAGCTGTTTGTGTTGCCCTCCAGAACATTCTGTAGGATCTCTGTAGAAATCCATCGAAAAGGATTTCTCCACTGAAATCACAAAAAGATGCTGTTTTTTCATTTAAAAATGATTCATGGTCTCTGAACTGATCTCACACAAAATTTACTGGAATTGTTTTCAAAGGAAGTCAAGTTTTAAAGGGAAGTACCACGTTTCGGAATAAAGCTGGAAAAGATGTGTCAAGAGCTGCAAGAAACGTGAACCCCAAGTCTACACTCATGTTGAGGCATTCAAGCCGTGTGTGTGTGTGTGTTCCATTGTGCTGCTTAATTGTGTAAGACTGATTATAAAGTCTGCATTCACGATTCGATCCTTTCCTGCTGGGAAACAGCTGGATTAGCAGCTGGACTCGGGGGTGTGGAGGAGGAGTGTCTGTCATGATGAGGTCATCAGCATGAGACAGCAGTGTACTGCACAGACATTTTAAGTGTTGGGTTTATTTATGATGTGGCATTGTTACTCACATAACACACACACACACACACACACACACACACACACACACACACACACACACACACACCGTGTACAATTCCGTATGGTCAGTCCTATAAAAGTTGCTCTGCTCCGTGATGCCATCATTTAATCACCCACAATGCACCAGTTCAAACACATTGTTCTCAACATGTGGTCGAACCCAAAGTCTTTTCTTCTCATGAGCCAAACTTAGCATTCCCGCTTTTAATGAGTTTGAGAACACAAAGACAAGCACGCTGAGCTGGAAGTGTCAGAACTGCCATTATTTTGATGTATGAAAGAGATCAAGTGAGGAAAAGTTTACTAATCGGTGTGTAATTTCTTGAGCTCATGGTTTCTCAAACTTTTTGCAGCCCTTTGTGGTTTTGTCAACACCCTCACAACAGATTTATTATATCTATTTTAACTATTCAAATATTAGCTTCGTTATTCCAATGTGTACAATATTATTGTGGATATTTATTACAGCCATAGAGTCTTTTATTCCTTTAAACTTTCCAACTTTTCATTCATCAAACATGAGGTTGTTTTGGAGGTTTTGATTAAACCAATTTCATTCCAGTGACCAGTCGAATGGACTGACGAGACCGTCAGTGACGGTGTAGCTCACTCCGGCCCCGTCTAGTCCAGAAGGAACGCTCTAAAGTGGGCCACCTCGCGCAATGAATGTTGTACGCTATATACACTATATACAAGCTATATATAGAAGTGATATCCACCCTAGGAATACCGACCTATTTGCCAGAAAGAATCCAAAATGGCGAGGAATTGACCGAGAAGAAGCAATTTTTGTTGAACTGCTCATTAAGGCTTAATTAGTCCATAACTTCATTAATAATTGTAATTAAGCAAATTTGGGTAGAAGTTATATGCACCCTAGGTTCCCCTACCTTCATACCAGAAAGAATCAAAATTGGTGAAGGATTGAGGGAGAAGAAGTGATTTGTGTGGAAACTGCTTGTTAGGGATTGATTAATTACTCCTTATTTTCATTATTAATTGCAATTATGCAGATTTGGGGAGAAGCTATATGCACCCCAGGCAGACCTACCTTCCTGCCAAAAAGAATAAAAATCAGTTAAGAATTGAGAGAGAAGAAGCAATTTTCGTGAAATGTGGATGATGGATGACGGACGACACATGACGACATACAGTGGTGCTTGAAAGTTTGTGAACCCTTTAGAATGTTCTATATTCCTGCATAAATATGACCTAAAACATCATCAGATTTTCACACAAGTCCTAAAAGTAGATAAAGAGAACCCAGTTAAACAAATGAGACAAAAATATTATAGTTGGTCATTTATTTATTGAGGAAAATGATCCAATATTACATATCTATGAGTGGCAAAAGTATATGAACCTTTGCTTTCAGTATCTGGTGTGACCCCCTTGTGCAGCAATAACTGCAACTAAACGTTTCCGGTAACTGTTGATCAGTCCTGCACACCAGCTTGGAGGAATTTTAGCCCGTTCCTCCGTACAGAACAGCTTCAACTCTGGGATGTTGGTGGGTTTCCTCACATGAACTGCTCGCTTTAGGTCCTTCCACAACATTTCCATTGGATTAAAGTCAGGACTTTGACTTGGCCATTCCAAAACATTCACTTTATTCTTCTTTAACCGTTCTTTGGTAGAACGACTTGTGTGCTTAGGGTCGTTGTCTTGCTGCATGACCCACCTTCTCTTGAGATTCAGTTCATGGACAGATGTCCTGACATTTTCCTTTAGAATTTGCTGGTATAATTCAGAATTCATTGTTCCATCAATGATGGCAAGCCGTCCTGGCCCAGATGCAGCAAAACAGGCCCAAACCATGATACTACCACCACCATGTTTCACAGATGGGGTAAGGTTCTTATGCTGGAATGCAGTGATTTCCTTTCTCCAAACATAACACTTCTCATTTAAACCAAAGAGTTCTATTTTGGTCTCATCTGTCCACAAAACATTTTTCCAATAACCTTCTGGCTTGTCCACATGATCTTTAGCAAACTGCAGACAAGCAGCAATGTTCTTTCTGGAGAGCAGTGGCTTTCTCCTTGCAACCCTGCCATGCACACCATTGTTGTTCAGTGTTCTCCTGATGGTGGACTCATGAACATTAACATTAGCCGATGTGAGAGAGGCCTTCAGTTACTTAGAAGTTACCCTGGGGTCCTTTGTGACCTCGCCGACTATTACACGCCTTGCTCTTGGAGTGATCTTTGTTGGTCGACCACTCCTGGGGAGGGTAACAATGGTCTTGAATTTCCTCCATTTGTACACAATCTGCCTGACTGTGGATTGGTGGAGTCCAAACTCTTTAGAGATGGTTTTGTAACCTTTTCCAGCCTGATGAGCATCAACAATGCTTTTTCTGAGGTCCTCAGAAATCTCCTTTTCTCGTGCCATGATACATTTCCACAAACATGTGTTGTGAAGATCAGACTTTGATAGATCCCTGTTCTTTAAATAAAACAGGGTGCCCACTCACACCTGATTTACATCCCGTTGATTGAAAACACCTGACTCTAATTTCACCTTCAAATTAACTGCTAATCCTAGAGGTTCACATACTTTTGCCACTCACAGATATGTAATATTGGATCATTTTCCTCAATAAATAAATGACCAAGTATCATATTTTTGTCTCATTTGTTTAACTAGGTTCTCTTTATCTACTTTTAGGACTTGTATGAAAATCTGATGATGTTTTAGGTCATATTTATGCAAAAATATAGAACATTCTAAAGGGTTCACAAACTTTCAAGCACCACCGTAAACTCATCACCTGTCGGCAGGATGAGCTAATAACTATAACTACTCAATAATAAATAATGTTCATAATAGTGGCTCATGATTATCACCAGTGTACTAAATAAAAATAAACTGACGTGGCTATGTTTCTGAGACCCCTGGGCTTCCCACATTGAGAATCACTATCATTTAACTTTTATCACAGTTGTCCATGTGTGTATTACAAGTATGAACATTCTGTGTGGCTTCATCAGTGGTGGCAGAAGTACACAAATTACTAACTGACTAAAACAAAGGTACTGTAGAAACAAAATCTCAACTACACCATCAAATTCTTGATTCATAACATAAAACTCAGTAGGGTGCATACCTTCAACAAGCCACATATCAATATCAAAATCAAATCACCCGAACCTAAGATAATACTAAAGCCGTACACCAAATTTAATCCAAATCAGTTCACTACTTTTTGAGTTACATTGGGAAAAGACCGAACAAGAGTGCTCTGAGAGCACAATATCCCACTGGCAACTCTGCCATAACTCTGGTAAAATGTGACTGAATTGAACGAAATTGCAATATGCATATTACTGACATATACCAAATAATTCTGTCAAGTTTTGTAAAATTCCTCCAAAAATTGTGAAATGAGTTGATTTCAGAAGGTGAGTACCCTTCCCAGGGATGGACAGATGGACGGACATCACCATGACATAATCCCCCTTCGGGCTGTTTGGCCAGCGGGGGATAAAAATTGTGAGGGAATTTGATTTCAGAAAGTAAGCACACCTTGATGAAATTGCCAAAGTACAAGTTTGTTAATAATCAAGGGCATAACTCTGGTAAAATTTGCCGAAATTAAACGAAATTTCAATCTGCTTATAACTGTCATATAACAAAGCCTTCTGCCAAGTTTGATGAAATTCCTCCACAAATTGTGAGAGTTGATTTCAGAAGAACGTACACCCTCATGAAATTGTCAAAGTACAAGTTATTTAATCAAGGGTCAAAACTCTGGTAAAATTTTCGCAAACGAAATTAAATTGCAATCTGCATATTACTGTCATATAGCAAGGCCTTTTAACAAGCTTCGAGAAATTCGTCCAAAAATTGTGAGAGAAGTAGATGTCAGAAGGAAAACACACTCATGAAATTGTCAAATTATTATTTTGTTAATCAAAGGCTGTAACTCTGGTAAAATGTGACTGAATTTAACCAAATTGCAATATGTGTATTATTGACATAATAAAGCTTTTTGCCAAGTTTCATTAAAATTCTTCAAAATTTATTTCAGAGAGTTGATTTCAGAAGGTGAGATTTGGTATTTTACCAAATCTACATGCCTTTGAATTGTGGGGAAAACCGGAGCACTCAGAAGAAACCCATGCAAACTCCACACAGAAAGGCCCCCATCAACTGTGGGGTTCGAAACTTCTTGCTGTGAGGTGACTGAGGTGACAGTGCTAACCACTACACCACTAAATAGTTAGAATGACAATAATGCTTTCTATATGCTAACATGCATGCAAATAGGTAACCAATAAATAGCAACACATGCATGCATTTTATTTTGGGGTTTGAAGAAGATTTTTGGAGATAATGTGGATAGAATAAAAATGGTTATTCCCCTCACCAGCCTTTCTTTTTCTTCCTCAAACTTGACAACAACAACAACAACAACAACCACAACAACGCAGCTTTTCATGCTAGTTAGAAAACATTTCAGAAGATGAGAGACTTCCCGGGGCGGCACGGTGGTGTAGTGGTTAGCGCTGTCGCCTCACAGCAAGAAGGTCCTGGGTTCGAGCCCCGGGGCCGGCGAGGGCCTTTCTGTGTGGAGTTTGCATGTTCTCCCCGTGTCCGCGTGGGTTTCCTCCGGGTGCTCCGGTTTGCCCCACAGTCCAAAGACATGCAGGTTAGGTTAACTGGTGACTCTAAATTGAGCGTAGGTGTGAATGTGAGTGTGAATGGTTGTCTGTGTCTATGTGTCAGCCCTGTGATGACCTGGCGACTTGTCCAGGGTGTACCCCGCCTTTCGCCCGTAGTCAGCTGGGATAGGCTCCAGCTTGCCTGCAACCCTGTAGAAGGATAAAGTGACTAGAGATAATGAGATGAGATGAGAGACTTCCCTGTGGTGGAAAACTGCCTGTTACAAAGTGCTGACACTGGAGACTCCTTCTGTAAATAATAATAATAATAAGTTAAATTTATATAGCGCCTTTCAAAAAACCCAAGGACGCTTTACAATTATAAACAAGGAAAGAAAAAATAAATAAAAAAAATATAATAAAAAATAAAAAAATAAAAAGTCCACCAAGTAGGGGTCAGGATGTAATTCCCGTGGTGTAGCAGCCACAGTCCCACCAAAAGGCGCACGAAAACAAGTCCCACATCTCCAGCACCGCCGCCGTGATGCCGTCAGCAACATCGCTCGAACACCACGCCATGGATACACAAAGCGAGCAGAGAAGCTCCGCCACGCAGATCGCTGGTGTGTCCCAAACCGCCTGCACAGCCGCCGCAACACCACCGAGCACCATCGCTCAGAACATCACGCCAAGCGTTAAAGCGCAGAGCGCTGGACAACCACGATGTAAAATGAGCAACGAGCTCACTGCAGTCCACAGCTGGGAGTGCAGGCATCGCCCACGGCGAACCAAGGCCTGGAGGGAACCGACGCCCAAAACTGGGTCTGGAGCTACACCACAACCGGTGGACAAAACACTCAAACAAACATCAAACTACACAAACACACAGAAAAAATAGAAAAAGAAATAAAATAAAAAAAGCTCTGGTGAGAAGCGGCAGCCAGAATGCGCACGACGTACTCTCAACCGGAAACAGGGAAAAAATATTTAATATTCTGCAAATATTAAATACATTTCAGTCTCTTTACAGAAAACTTCACCATATCAATGATTAGATGCATTCCTTTGTTAAATAAAATACCACGTTTTTTAAAAGTTTATGTTCAGTGTCCACCATCCAAACCCCTGCCGATGATTTGTTTCTCTAGAAATAATAACTTACTAGTACATTAGTGTGAACAGAAAATTAAATCAACACCTTCTGAGCAACTAGATTCAATAATTCACTATTAAAGGTTATGAAAGGTAATTGAACAGCTATTACACATTGTAATTGTGTAATTACGCAGGTATAACACATAGAGACTGGTACATTAATAATATTTATTTATTCTCTCTCTCTCTCTCTCTCTCTCTCTCTCTCTCTCTCTCTCTCAATCCCTATTCACAAGTTATATAATCTTTTGCAACATTCCAGAAATCCCAATTTGAAAATAAATAAATAAATAAATAAATAAATAAGTCTGTTTGCAGTTTACACATTTGCTGGCCAAAATGCATCAACAAATTGATGAGAAGGTTCACGTTACAAAAAAAAAAATATATCGATCACTATCATTAAAAGGCGAACTTTTAGCTTGCTATGAGTCTAACCCAATCTATATCTGATGTTAAAAACACACAGTGAGCTTTTTCCATGGCTGTTGCCGTTTTAGCCAAATCTCAGTCCGCTCAAGCTGACGCTCTTACAAGGGGAAAATAGCCGTCACGTCTGCACCACCGAGGCCAGCGGCTAGCCGCCTGCTCAGGATGCTTTAGTTTGGACATGGAGTGAAATGAAATATGATATGACATTAGAAAAATGTTCAAATTTTATCCGTACACACTCTGTGGCAGTTCGGAATCAAAGAATGCAGCTTTGAAATAGGAATGTTAGCTTTATGGGTTCAAAAAAAGTGCCTAAGGTTCAAACTTTGGTTTTATGTTTCAAATTGTCTGTTTGGAAGTGTCAGGATTAATCAGCGTCCTGTTGTGTCCTTCACTGGTTTCGTGTTACTACAGAAAGCTTGCCAACTTGCGTTCTCGACCCACAAATTCAAATGAACCTCAGTTCAGGATCAGGCTTTTTCATCAATCTTCTTTGGAACATGAGCTTTTTTGGACACCACCTCCTCAGATCCTGTTAAGGTTAAGGGTTAAGAGTAATAATAAAACCAGGCACTTTACAGTGCATTAAGCTTATCTTTTTTCGTTTGATAGACATAAGCCTGTGTTTTCTTGAACGATATAAATTTACCGGCTGCTCGTTGCCGTGATTTCGGCTCCGGGGCGTAACTCATTCGGTACAGAACCTGTGGACAGACACACAGCAGGAAGGGGGATATTTATTCGCCTGATTATTTCATAAATCACGCTGTTGGAAAAGCAGAGGCTCAGTGTTAAAAAAAAAACTATATATATATATATATATATATATATATATATATATGCAGTTTCTCCTCTCGAATGGTTGTGTGGTGAAGAAGCGGGCCCAAGTTACAGTTTTGGAGAAATGCTGTGGTGCGTTTCACTCCTCACACTCGTATCAGCCTGCGGTCGAGCCCTGACCAGCTACAGGAAGCCTACGGTGGCCCTGCAGGGACAAAATAAATCTGCATTGAAAGGTAATATGGGTAATCAGTGAGCATGCAGACGTGGGAAAGGCTGCATTTGGGGTGATTGATAGAATAAACGAGCTGTGTGACAGTTTGGTTGGGAGTGTGTGTTGGTGGATATGGGTGTGTTGCCATCTGGGGTTTGAGCTCAGAATGAGCTCTGCCCATTAGCTTGGTGTTGATTCAGTGTGTTTTTGTTGATGGGTCTGTTGTTGTTTAACTCCAGATGCTTTGGGTCACGTCCACGTGTGTCTCCCCATCTGATGCTGGTTTGGTGGGCAGAGTGTTGAGCGAGTGCGAGATGTGTTTGCTCAGTGAGTCATATTTGAGCTGAGCTGTTGCTTCAGTGAGAGGAAATGATCAGTTTAACATCCAACATCCAACATCCCCCCATACCCCCCTACCCCACCCCTCATCCTTCATCCATATTTTGTCGGAAAGCAAGAGAGAATCATGGCGCCATCATCAGACAAGTGAAGGAATGTCAGCAGACACACAAGAACCACAAGAGTGATGATCACGGGAGTGTTACACAGGTCCGGAGCAATACACAATATGACTTTTTTTTTTTTTCAATTTCCTGTTTAGAGCACTTAAGATCAACATCAACCACTTTGTTATTTATTTAATAAAAGTGTTTTGTGATCTGTCCGTCTACAAGTTCTGGACAACATCTGGAGCAGAAAAATCACAGCAATGGGCTGCTCGGAAATTTCTGAAACAAAGGTTTGTCAAATATAAACTGTAAAACTATATTTCAAACAGAGTAAAAGAAACTTATTAAAGGAGAACTGAAGTCATTTTTAAATTTGCTTTATTTCTTAATTAACGTGTTATTCAATTATGTTTTCGGTTTTAGTAACCTTATATCGTGACTCGTATTGGCAACTAATTGCAATTAAATATTATACTTATCAGCCTATTCGGTTTTTAGCCGTGTTGAATTTAGTTTGTTTGGTCCACGGCAGGCGTCGCTTATCCGCGCGATCTTCACGAGACTTGTGCGAGACTTTGAAACGTGAAGCGTCAGCCAGGTGTCAGTGCCGCCATTTTGAAAACTGTTTTCCAAACGAAACATTGCACATAAAAGAGTTTAAATGACGATTACTGCCTACTTTTTTCAAACTTTCCTGACTGCTATCAAAACAAACAAAACTTCCGGCTTGATTACATCAGCATTCGAAAGAGAGCGCGCGCATCTTTTTTTGCGGTTGCGCTGAAAAAAATCAAATTAAAAGTCTCAAATTTGATTTAATAAAAGGCAGCAGCAAAAAAGAAAGTATTCAGCCTTGATTTTAAAAAGAACTGAAAGATGCAGGTACCTTGTATTTATTAATGTGTGAAATGCGCTCAGTATAATATGGATTTATCACAAAAATACATGCATGTATTTATTATTTTGAAAACCCACCAGCCAACTGATCTGGCACGTTTTAATTGTGCGACAGTAATGATGTAAATACCAGTGTGACTGACTAGTGTCCGGAAGCGTTTTTTCATTTTACCAATGAGCTCACTATATAGTCCTCTATATAGTAATTCCCTCTATAGGGAGTAGGGAGTAGTGAACGAGTGAGCGATTTCGGACACAGGGAACGTTGGCAGATGTTGGTGACTTTGATTTCTGCTGTACATTTTACTTCCATCCTACCATGTCTCGCACAGGTCTCAACGAATCTTGTTTATGGCCATTGCTTTGACATATGGACTGATATATTACAGAGCATATTTCAAACACTCAGAACTTGCTATAGCAGTGACAACATAGTGATCAAAAATGAATTCCTATATTTAATAAAATGAGAGAAATAGAATTTTGATTAGGGCGGCACGGTGGTGTAGTGGTTAGCGCTGTCGCCTCACAGCAAGAAGGTCCGGGTTCGAGCCCCGTGGCCGGCGAGGGCCTTTCTGTGTGGAGTTTGCATGTTCTCCCCGTGTCCGCGTGGGTTTCCTCCGGGTGCTCCGGTTTCCCCCACAGTCCAAAGACATGCAGGTTAGGTTAACTGGTGACTCTAAATTGAGCGTAGGTGTGAATGTGAGTGTGAATGGTTGTCTGTGTCTATGTGTCAGCTCTGTGATGACCTGGCGACTTGTCCAGGGTGGACCCCGCCTTTCACCCGTAGTCAGCTGGGATAGGCTCCAGCTTGCCTGCGACCCTGTAGAACAGGATAAAGCGGCTACAGATAATGAGACGAGATGAGAATTTTGATTATAAAAAAAATTGCCTTCAGTTCTCCTTTAACTCTTAACCCTAATGTAATTTAAGAACACACTGTTCAAAACCTCAATGGTAAAAATAAGGGTGATGATCAGAGACTATTCCCCCAGTTTTCATCTTCACTGATCATAATTCTTGTTTTTAGTGCTATTAATGCACATTTACATGTACAAAGCACATATACCGGTATATATATATATATATATATATATATATATATATATATATATATATATATATATATTTATCATTACATTTTTTTATCTGTATATTGTAGTCGGCTTGTTCTTGGGATCTTTTTTTAAATTCTATTTTATGTTGTACAGTGCATCTTTTTCTTTTCACATGTCTGATAACTTGCTGCTGCAGCAAAACAATTTCCCAGCTTGGAATCAATCAATCAATCAATCAATCAATCAATCAATCAATCAATCAATCAATCAATCAATCAATCAATCAATCAGTCTGTCTGTCTGTCTGTCTGTCTGTCTGTCTATCTATCTATCTATCTATCTATCTATCTATCTATCTATCTATCTATCTATCTATCTATCTATCTACCCAGTCTCCACATGCCCCAATACACAATCCTCCTCGGTCTTCTTTTCCTGCAAGTTATGACATGGAAAAATCCCCAAAGCTGTAATTCATGAACGGTCCACTCTACAGACAATCTGTCAGTTTCCGTTTTATTACAAAACAATAAAGGTTTCCCGAATCAACATTTCAGCAACTTCAAATCAATATTAGTGTTCCCTGCTGTCGATTTTCTGAACTGAGCTGAAAGTTAATCTACTCCTCCGGGGCTGCCATGATTGAAAATCTTGTCATTGCATTCCTGCGTGCTGATTGGCCAAAGCTCAAAACGGTGCTTGTGAACCTTACACGCTGTGCTGTTTTACCTATCAGTATCCCCCAATCAGTGCACCCAAATAAACTTCAGAATAATGATTTGAAGCCTCATCATCATCATCATCATCTTCAGCATCCCTTAGTGTCTGGAGGGTTGCAGGTCGGCTATCTTCCTCTACTTCTGTCTATCCTGGGCAAGGTTCATGGCCTTATCCAAGGTCAATCCTTTTCCTTCGAGGTGTCAGCTCATGGTGTCTCTCCACCTCATCTGAGGGTGTCCTTTTTGTGTTCTGCCGGATTTTGCCCATATTTTGATGGTACCTGCAGGGACCCAGGGCGTTGGCTCCCCGAACGCGGTAGCATTCCTCGCCCTTCCATGTATAGCCATCCATAATATGAGGGGATATAGTACTTAGCAACCGCTACCCCACGCTAACATTGCCAGGGCTGTTTCTGTTGGGGACAACCTCCCTTAGGTCCCTTGAAGCCACATAGTGGATCATAAATTTAGACTTTGTGTACTGCTTGTCTTATTTCCAACCCTTCCATACCATGACACGGTGTTGTGTTGTGAGCCTTTAGTTCCGTTTTTGCTACTCATTTTGACAGTTCACATTCAAAACATTGGTGCATGGTTTCTTGCAGATGAATTCAGTGTCACTCACTTTTCAACCAATCAGCGTGCAGTAATGCATCATGTGATTTCCAAAATGGCAGCACTGGTGGAGTAGATGAAGTTTTTTTCTTAGTTGAAAAAAAATGACAGTTTGGATCAATATTATGACTTGAATTGATTAACATGTTGGGCTGAGTAATCTTTATTGATTCATGATCAGAATAAGGTTGGTAGGCTGGCCATGGAGTTAACGGTTTACAAAATACACAGGAACCCCCAGCTTTGGGAATCTTCCGTGTCATAACTTGTAGGAAAAGAAGACAGAGAAGGATTGTGTATTGGGGCATGTTGTGACTGTGTCTATCTAATAACCATCCCTTATTACTGACATAGCAAGACTGTGGTGGATAAATTGTCATGTTTTCTACTTGATATTCTTATAAATACAATATTTAACAGTTATTCCATGAAATCGAGTTGTACATGAGTTGATAGCCAGCGAGTCATGTAGCACCGAGTTGTCTATAATCCATGTATGACGAGATTGAGTGGAATAACTGTTTTATTCTATCCACATTCACTGGATTTTGAGAAACAGAGCATTTTTATTTTTTGCAAATTCATGAAATCAAAACTTTATATAAAACGTCCAAGAAAATAATTTCCGCTTAGAATGTAAACAAACTGGCAAAATGACAGGAGCAATTTGTGAAAAATGCTATAATAATAATAATAATAATAATAATAATAATAATAATAATTATTATTATTATTATTATTATTATTATTATTATTGAAAAACAAGAAAGATACAATTTTACCTGCAAATATTTTCATTACATATTTTGTTGATTTTTGTATTTTTTGTGGTTTTGTTTTTGAGTAGAGTTTTTATTTCGTCCTCGGTTGGTTCAGCAACACGCGTCACCATTTTGTTTTTCTCTACTCACGGTATATGAGCTGATATCCTAGTAGTAGAGTAGCTAATCAGAGTGCATGATTGCTCATATCCAGTGAATGTGGATAGAATAAATATGATGTATTATTCCATGAAAAAAAGAAATTTGGAATTGTGTATGCATTCACATACAGGACCAGTCAAAAGTTTGGACACACCTTCTAATTCAGTGAGCTTTCTTTATTTTTATTCATTAAAAGTCACTTCTTCATGTCTTAACCCTCATCCTACCATGCTATTTTACACCTTAATCTTACCATGTGGGGTCCGTTTGGACCCCAATACTTTTCTTTAAAATTAAAGCTTATAAAGACAAAATCACCAGATAAGTTTTGTTCAGAACATCTTGTATTAATAACAGCAATACACTAAAGGGCCCAAGGCATAAAGAACACACTTAACCTTCATCCTACCAGCCAATTTTACATACACAAACTACCAGGCGGGGTCCGTATGGACCCCAGGAAGGAATACCTTGAAATCAATGCAGTAAGAACCAATTCAATGCAGCAAACAGACATAACTTTATTGAAGAACAAAATCCACTATGGCTGAATATCAATGATGTATTATAAATGCAATAACATTGCAATAATATTGCAATAACTAGCATACATGTAGCAAATTATAGCGCCACAAAAAAAATTGGCATTATATACATGATTTTTGCAGCTCATGCAGCTGTAAAACATTCTGGATTACAACTTAGGTCTTTTCTTACAGAATTTAAAGCAAAAAAGTAATTGTAAAATAATTTAGGGCTTTTGTTTTGCAGCCTGTGCTTATTGCAGCAGTGGGGTCCACACGGACCCCAAGAAGGAATGCCTTGGTAGTTTCATTATGGAACATAAAAGAAATAAAAGAAGTTAACTTTCAGTGTGCTATTCAATTATAAAATGAAAGACAGATAAACTTTACTCTGGGGTCCGGTTGGACCCCAGTAACAAATTAATTATACCTTCACAATGCAAAAAGCTGATCTTCCGGTGCTTTAGTGTTTTAATTAAGACATAAATTCTGACAAAATCATAAAACGGTGAGGCAGCATGTCACATATTTTTAAAATGGCAAACAAACATATAGGTGCGGGGTCCAGATGGACCCCACTTGGTAGGATGAAGGTTAAAGTAATGATGGATGTCATTTCTCTTTACTTTGTTCAATTCTTGACATAATACTGTATGGATTACTACAGTTGTGGTGTGGAATAGGGCCATTTACTGTATTATCATTATTTGCTATTTATTATTTGATCTCAAACGCATTAAGAAGGCAAGAAATTAATCCACTAATTAACTTTTGATGAGACACACCTGTTAATTGAAAAGTATTCCAGGTGACTCCCTCATGAAGCTGGTTAAGATGATGACAGTAGTGTGCAAAGCATCGTCAAGATAAACGCTGGTGACTTTGAAAAATCTCAAATGTTTAGCACATATAGTGATAATAGGTTCACTGTCAATAATGCATGACTTTATACTCAAAATAAAGAAAGAAATAAAATTTCAAAAACATTTCAAATCCATCCCAGATGTTTTTATTTCTGTAAAAATTAAAAAAAATATATACATATATCAAATTGAGATCCATATGAAGTTGAACTACTTGAATCCAGACACAGGTCATGAACCCAGACACAATATGGTGCTGTGAATATCACACTATTGCATCATCGTTCACTTTGTATATACGGTGTCATACATAGAAGACTTTTCTTTAACATCCACTGATATGAGCAAACATGGTCCTGAATGTGTTTATGACACACACAGATTCAAAGCCTCAGGTTCAGGAGGACACATTTGGGGTTGATGGTAATGTTGTTAAAGTGCTTATCATGGATAAATTCAGGAGCAAGATCAATGTAATTCTCCTATTTTATATTAAACTTTGGTCAAATATCTGTAACATTCTGCATTCTCTGCAATTTTTTTACCTTGCGCAATACCAGAAAAATTCAGTTGAAATCGAGCCATTTGAGGCGAATTGATCCGCCTCTGAAAAAACTTGGCATTTGGATTTCCCGGGAAACATCGATTTTCATGACGTCACGTGCGGGACGCCTCCCTCTGAATCCTACGTCAGCGCTGGTTTGTTTATGAGAAAACGACCTGGTGGTTTTCTGCGAATTTCCTCAACGTTATCACGTAATTATTAAAATGGTTAACAGATGTATTGTAGGAGGGTATAGCAACACCAATCATATAGCAAAACCACTCACCGTTTTCCAAAAGACCGGACAATGAGAGAGAAATGGGAGCGCTTGGTCTACACAGGCTGTGCACTGAAACTGTGCAAAACTTGCACAGCCTGCTGGCGCTTCCGCAGGTAACGTCACAAATCTGGCTCCAGACTCCCTTGGGATTTTTCCAGACGCGTTTTGTTATTTTATTTTTTTCTGCTGTAGACAGACGGCCTTGTGCAAAATTACCCTTCTGGATGAGTGTGTAAAGGGACATACTTTCATATTAAAAAAAAAAAAACACGAAATTGGTCAAGAATATGCACTTTAACGTGTTAAGGCCACATTGAATCTCCAGCAGCGTCCTTTAGTGCCAGTGCATATAACAGTGTAGGTTACGTGATTAATACGTCCATACTATAGAAATCTGAGAGCTCATCATGATGTGTGTCCAGTGTAAGAAGTATGAATATTTAAAGGTAGACTGCCTTTCAGATTTTTCAAGCATAGGTCCTAAAAAGAATTTCCCTGACACCCAATTATTTTTGTTTAGTGGACCGAAAGCTACTGAATTCAAATCACAGACTTCTAATTTTATTAGTTTTTTTAAAAAATAGAACAATTAATGAATTTAGAGCCACATGGCCCTAAATTCTCTGCTATTTTTTCCTGCTTCACCATGACCCAAGTCAAAATACTATGTCATGCATGATGTGGTGGGCTTTCCCTGCTCATGCAAGGCATTGTGGGATACAAATTTGAAACAGGAAAGAAAAATGGAGGACGTGAGTGTGCGAATGAAACGTGAAAGACCGACTACGACCAAATAATATGAGCGCTCAGCGAGCACCTCGGTGTGATCAGCTGTTCGTTTAGCGACAGAATGATGGAACGGTCAGTGCACGCTCAAAGGTAAACCTGTAGATGGCAGAAATGCAACACTGTGGATGCCAGCTGCCGTAAAACCCAAAAGAAGAAGAAGGTAAACCTGCGCATGCGCACATGGACTTCCTCTGTCTGCTTGACTGCGCGAAGCGAGTGATTTCATGCACATTATTTGCTTTAATCCCCTTAAATTAAATAACTTCCTCACCACAGAATGGCCTGATATTTTGTGAGATATTACAGAAATAAACATCTATCACAATGACCACATTTCAGACGGAACTAAATTTCACCAATTTTATGAAATTCAAAGGCCATCTAGCTTTAACAGTTATTCACCAAAAGGTGAAGTGAATGTCGGTGAATAATAATAGTGACGAAGTCGAGGTTATTATTCACCGATATTCACTGAGCCTGAGGCGGATAATTGTTTTAGTATAAATACACAGGTGATTATTAAAAAAAAATCATCATAAAAATCATTTATTTCAAATTTCAGAAGCGGCATGCTAATGTAATAAAGGCACAGCGCAAGCTTGAGTCACTTATCACTGATCTACGCCGAGTCACAAAAAATACTCTGTTTGGAAATTGATAAATCACAATCCCACCTGACCTTTGAAAAGTTTTAGACCAAACTTCGTTGCATGTTTTGTGCTTTTACGAACAAAAACATTTTCTTTCATAATGTGTAATTCTTCCTCAGTTACGGTGACGAAGTGATCAGCCGCCATTTTGCTGACTCACTTGGAGTCATTATTGAGAAATAGTCTGAATCTCTCGACCAATCAGCAAGTGCGATTTTCTATACCTCTGTATTTATACTAATACATATTAATATCCATCAAAATAAAAATTAGATTTTTTTTTGTAACTTAATACAACCCCGATTCCAAGAAAGTTGGGACAAAGTACAAATTGTAAATAAAAACGGAATGCAATAATTTACAAATCTCAAAAACTGATATTGCATTCACAATAGAACATAGACAACATATCAAATGTCGAAAGTGAGACATTTTGAAATTTCACGCCAAATATTGGCTCATTTGAAATTTCATGACAGCAACACATCTCAAAAAAGTTGGGACAGGGGAAATAAGAGGCTGGAAAAGTTAAAGGTACAAAAAAGGAACAGCTGGAGGACCAAATTGCAACTCATTAGGTCAATTGGCAATAGGTCATTAACATGACTGGGTATAAAAAGAGCATCTTGGAGTGGCAGCGGCTTTCAGAAGTAAAGATGGGAAGAGGATCACCAATCCCCCTAATTCTGCGCCGACAAATAGTGGAGCAATATCAGAAAGGAGTTCGACAGTGTAAAATTGCAAAGAGTTTGAACATATCATCATCTACAGTGCATAATATCATCAAAAGATTCAGAGAATCTGGAAGAATCTCTGTGCGTAAGGGTCAAGGCCGGAAAACCATACTGGGTGCCCGTGATCTTCGGGCCCTTAGACGGCACTGCATCACATACAGGCATGCTTCTGTATTGGAAATCACAAAATGGGCTCAGGAATATTTCCAGAGAACATTATCTGTGAACACAATTCACCGTGCCATCTGCCGTTGCCAGCTAAAACTCTATAGTTCAAAGAAGAAGCCGTATCTAAACATGATCCAGAAGCGCAGATGTCTTCTCTGGGCCAAGGCTCATTTAAAATGGACTGTGGCAAAGTGGAAAACTGTTCTGTGGTCAGACGAATCAAAATCTGAAGTTCTTTATGGAAATCAGGGACGCCGTGTCATTTGGACTAAAGAGGAAAAGGACGACCCGAGTTGTTATCAGCGCTCAGTTCAGAAGCCTGCATATCTGATGGTATGGGGTTGCATTAGTGCGTGTGGCATGGGCAGCTTACACATCTGGAAAGACATCATCAATGCTGAAAGGTATATCCAGGTTCTAGAGCAACATATGCTCCCATCCAGACGACGTCTCTTTCAGGGAAGACCTTGCATTTTCCAACATGACAATGCCAAACCACATACTGCATCAATTACAGCATCATGGCTGCGTAGAAGAAGGGTCCGGGTACTGAACTGGCCAGCCTGCAGTCCAGATCTTTCACCCATAGAAAACATTTGGCGCATCATAAAACGGAAGATACGACAAAAAAGACCTAAGACAGTTGAACAACTAGAATCCTACATTAGACAAGAATGGGTTAACATTCCTATCCCTAAACTTGAGCAACTTGTCTCCTCAGTCCCCAGACGTTTACAGACTGTTGTAAAGAGAAAAGGGGATGTCTCACAGTGGGAAACATGGCCTTGTCCCAGCTTTTTTGAGATGTGTTGTTGTCATGAAATTTAAAATCACCTAATTTTTCTCTTTAAATGATACATTTTCTCAGTTTAAACATTTGATATGTCATCTATGTTCTATTCTGAATAAAATATGGAATTTTGAAACTTCCACATCATTGCATTCCGTTTTTATTTACAGTTTGTACTTTGTCCCAACTTTTTTGGAATCGGGGTTGTAAAAAACAACAACCTCCTTTAATTGCAATATTGTTAGGCCACATTACTTGGAATTACACATCACATGGCCAATTAGGTTGTACTCTGTTTCTGACATTACAGAATGTCAGAATGTTCTCCCTTATATCTTTTTCTGAAAGAAAGAGGAGTAAAAGACTTTACTTTGCTGCATGTACAATTTTCACAGCACGGCCAGCGAGCGTCTGATATGCCGAGTCCAGGGGAGGGTTTATTTCTAATTTACTTTTCATTGTGTTTTAATGTTTGAATTGAAGTATATTTCTAGGACATGTAACAGACTTAAGGATTAATATAAATTATTCTATCTACATTCACTGGATATGAGCAATCGCGCACTCTGATTGATTGGCTACTCTACTACTAGGATATCAGCTCGTATAACATGAGTAGAGAAAAACAAAATGTGCTGCTGAACCAAGCGAGGATGAAATAAAAACTCTACTCAAAAGCAAAATCCCAAAAATACCAAAAGAAAAGAGCAACAAAAATATGGAATGAATGTATTTGATGGAAAGAGCATGTCTTTTTTAAATTTTTCACAAATTGCTCCTGTCATTTCACTGGTTTCTTTACATTCAAAGCGGAAATTATTTTGTCAGACGTTTAGTGTAAATTTTTATTTATCGAATTTGCAAAAAATAACAATAAAAATGCTCTGTTTCTCAAAATCCAGTGAATGTGGAGAGAATAAAATAGTTATTCCACTCAATCTCGTCGTACATGGATTATAGCCGACTCTCAGCTCACGTACAACTCGATTTCATGGAATAACTGTGAAATCTAGCTCAGTGTGGCTGAATTCTCTGTTCCGATTGGTCTGAATGTGTTGAATCTGTTATTTTCTAGAAATACACTCATTGTGAAGAAGTTATTTTTCATGAAATAGTGACTTACACCGTGACTTGTAATTGATTTTTTTGTTAAATGTGTGTAAATCACTGATATGATGAATAATCAACGTCTGTGGGCTGGTACGTTGGGCCACATAAACCACACCGTTGTGTGTGTGTGTATCTTTGAGTTGAACACTAACATGATCTTCTATACAGGACACGGTGTCATATAAATCTAACAACGAGGACGGGGATAAAAGAACAGGCTGAGGATAAGGACGGCAACAAAGCACAGGCCTGCTTTAATGTCGAACAAAATGAACCCAATATGGAAGAAATAAATATAAATCTACATATTTTTTGAACAGAATAAGCTTTGAAATTATATTTCGCTGAAGTTTCCATCGTAAAACGCCTGTGTGGAATTACTTCTGGCCTTCAGCACTGCCCTGCCTTCCTTCCCTTTCTTTTTTTGTCAACAGCTCCATGAAAAAAAGAAGAAAAAAAAAGACGCAATAAAACATAAGACATTTAAGCAGCTCTTGAAGCAGTCGATTCTAATTTGCTCTCCGTCGGGATTTCCAGTGCCAGTCCCCTTCAACTCGACCCGGCCTTGTTCTGACCACTCATGCATGATGGTCTGAACTTCACAGAGAAAAAGGGAGGAGTAGTGTGTAGTGTGGTTATGATCGCATGGTGTGTGTGTGTGGAGGCATTTCTGAGAGAAAATGTAGGTTTTTTTGATGCATGAGAAATCAGTGACAGGATTAAGCCATAAAAATATGACCACACTGTGTGTGTGTGTGTGTGTGTGTGTGTGTGTGTGTGTGTGTGTGTGTGGTCTATGCTCTCTGAACTCTGCACCTGCAGAGTTAAGTCTCTGGCCCCTGGGGTTTATTTAGATAATCATCTCTTTCTGTCTTGCCCTCTCGGTTTTCTCCCTCTAGAGGAAATCCCAGATTAAAATCAGCCATATGAAATAAAACAATCAATACAGGAGGAGGATGGAACGAGGGACGCAGGAGATGACACGGAGGCTGCACTTCGAGCAGGCAGGTCAGTGTGGAGGTTCTGATGTTGGTTTATGCACTCTCGGGCTGAGTGAGACTCTGAGTGTGAGTCTGGACCCCACGCTAATCTGTGATCAGGAAAAGTGCAAACGGAGAACTTGCTTCGTATCTTATATAACTTATCAAATCTAACGCTAGTATGTGCATCAGCAGACTGACAGTTGTAGATATGAAGCACTTTCAGACCAGAGGAACTTTGACCCAGTTCTTCGAACTGTTGGAGAAAGTTCCCTGTTTGTTTGTATGTCTGCGCTGCAGGAACTGAAGATGATCAAAGTTCTTAGTTTGCTGTTTTGAGGGACTTTTCTAGCTCGTGCTTCAGGGTTGGTCCTCTCCCAGTGTCAGTGCTGCTGCATAGGGACTGCGTGAAAATAATAATTCATAAGTTTATGCTGCAAATAAATAATTAAGTTAATATCAAGTTTAAAAATGATTTGATAAAGATGACGTGTCATAGGATAAATAATTCATTGAATTGAGTTTAAAGTGTTTATTATTTATTTAATTCATTATTTTTTTTATAAATTATGTATTATTAATGATGTGTCACATGATAAATAATGTGTTGAATTAAAAGTTTAGTGTGTATTATTATTTCTTAAAATTATTATTTTATTTATTATTTTATTCATTTTATATGAATCGTTTATTCTTATAAAATTTATTATTTATGATTAATGACATGTCATAGGATAAATAATGTGCTGAATTAAGAGTTTAAAGCGTTTATTATTTATTTAATTTCTTATTTTATTAATTTTATATAATTTATGTATTATTATTTTTATTGATTTTTTTAAATTTATTTAATATTATTATTATTATTATTATTATTATTATTATTATTATTATTCAATTTATTATTTATTATTAATGGCATGTAACATGATAAATTATATGTTGAATTAAGAGTTTAAAGTGTTATTATTTATTTATTTATTTATTTATTTATTTATTTATTTTTATTGAAAGTAAGAGTTTATTTCATTCTTGTTGTTATTTATGTTCCTGTCCTGGACCCAGTGTTCTCCGTTTGCATGCTGTTCCGGTGGATTGATTGATACTGTACTGCAAAAACAAAGCTAACGTGAGCATGTTGTAAGGATGTGGCTTTTATTTGAAAGTTATTTGAAAGTTTTTCATTTGAAAGTCATCAATATTGCTGTCAGAAGCCAAAACCGACAGCCAAAGACACATTTAAAGCACTTTTATGGACTTAAGAACCTCTTTTCATGACAAGCAGCCAATGAGGCATTTTCTTCATTTAAAATGTTGTTTTGTTTGTTTGTTTACACTAAGCGGCATTTATACTTTAATTCATTTCACGCTGTACATCCTGGACAATTAACTGATGCATTTTTGTACTATTTTACAAACCTAGTTCTCACGGCGTGAATGAGTGGCTGCGAGGTGAGCTGTGAACAAAAGCCTGTTTCAAAGAAGCGACCCGTGTCAGTGTCGTTGTGAAGCGAGTGACACACAGCACAACAGGAACCATGAGCGATGTCAGTGTACTGTGATTGGTCCAGACTTAATTGTACAACCCCGATTCCAAAAAAGTTGGGACAAAGTACAAATTGTAAATAAAAACGGAATGCAATGATGTGGAAGTTTCAAAATTCCATATTTTATTCAGAATAGAACATAGATGACATATCAAATGTTTAAACTGAGAAAATGTATCATTTAAAGAGAAAAATTAGGTGATTTTAACTTTCATGACAACAACACATCTCGAAATGTTGGGACAAGGCCATGTTTACCACTGTGAGACATCCCCTTTTCTCTTTACAACAGTCTGTAAACGTCTGGGGACTGAGGAGACAAGTTGCTCAAGTTTAGGGATAGGAATGTTAACCCATTCTTGTCTAATGTAGGATTCTAGTTGCTCAACTGTCTTAGGTCTTTTTTGTCGTATCTTCCGTTTTATGATGCGCCAAATGTTTTCTATGGGTGAAAGATCTGGACTGCAGGCTGGCCAGTTCAGTACCCGGACCCTTCTTCTACACAGCCATGATGCTGTAATTGATGCAGTATGTGGTTTGGCGTTGTCATGTAACAACTTGGGTCGTCCTTCTCCTCTTTAGTCCGAATGACACGGCGTCCCTGATTTCCATAAAGAACTTCAAATTTTGATTCGTCTGACCACAGAACAGTTTTCCACTTTGTCACAGTCCATTTTAAATGAGCCTTGGCCCAGAGAAGACGTCTGCACTTCTGGATCGTGTTTAGATACGGCTTCTTCTTTGAACTATAGAGTTTTAGCTGGCAACGGCGGATGGCACGGTGAATTGTGTTCACAGATAATGTTCTCTGGAAATATTCCTGAGCCCATTTTGTGATTTCCAATACAGAAGCATCCCTGTATGTGATGCAGTGCCGTCTAAGGGCCCGAAGATCACAGGCACCCAGTATGGTTTTCCGGCCTTGACCCTTACGCACAGAGATTCTTCCAGATTCTCTGAATCTTTTGATGATATTATGCACTGTAGATGATGATATGTTCAAACTCTGCAATTTTACACTGTCGAATTCCTTTCTGATATTGCTCCACTATTTGTCGGCGCAGAATTACGGGGATTGGTGACCCTCTTCCCATCTTTACAACCCCAATTCCAAAAAAGTTGGGACAAAGTACAAATTGTAAATAAAAACGGAATGCAATAATTTACAAATCTCAAAAACTGATATTGTATTCACAATAGAACATAGACAACATATCAAATATCGAAAGTGAGACATTTTGAAACTTCATGCCAAATATTGGCTCATTTGAAATTTCATGACAGCAACACATCTCAAAAAAGTTGGGACAGGGGCAATAAGAGGCTGGAAAAGTTAAAGGTACAAAAAAGGAACAGCTGGAGGACCAAATTGCAACTCATTAGGTCAATTGGCAATAGGTCATTAACATGACTGGGTATAAAAAGAGCATCTTGGAGTGGCAGCAGCTCTCAGAAGTAAAGATGGGAAGAGGATCACCAATCCCCCTAATTCTGCGCCGACAAATAGTGGAGCAATATCAGAAAGGAGTTCGACAGTGTAAAATTGCAAGGAGTTTGAACATATCATCATCTACAGTGCATAATATCATCAAAAGATTCAGAGAATCTGGAAGAATCTCTGTGCGTAAGGGTCAAGGCCGGAAAACCATACTGGGTGCCCGTGATCTTCGGGCCCTTAGACGGCACTGCATCACATACAGGCATGCTTCTGTATTGGAAATCACAAAATGGGCTCAGGAATATTTCCAGAGAACATTATCTGTGAACACAATTCACCGTGCCATCCGCCGTTGCCAGCTAAAACTCTATAGTTCAAAGAAGAAGCCGTATCTAAACATGATCCAGAAGCGCAGACGTCTTCTCTGGGCCAAGGCTCATTTAAAATGGACTGTGGCAAAGTGGAAAACTGTTATGTGGTCAGACGAATCAAAATTTGAAGTTCTTTATGGAAATCAGGGACGCCGTGTCATTCGGACTAAAGAGGAGAAGGACGACCCGAGTTGTTATCAGCGCTCAGTTCAGAAGCCTGCATCTCTGATGGTATGGGGTTGCATTAGTGCGTGTGGCATGGGCAGCTTACACATCTGGAAAGACACCATCAATGCTGAAAGGTATATCCAGGTTCTAGAGCAACATATGCTCCCATCCAGACGACGTCTCTTTCAGGGAAGACCTTGCATTTTCCAACATGACAATGCCAAACCACATACTGCATCAATTACAGCATCATGGCTGCGTAGAAGAAGGGTCCGGGTACTGAACTGGCCAGCCTGCAGTCAAGATCTTTCTCCCATAGAAAACATTTGGCGCATCATAAAACAGAAGATACGACAAAAAAGACCTAAGACAGTTGAGCAACTAGAATCCTACATTAGACAAGAATGGGTTAACATTCCTATCCCTAAACTTGAGCAACTTGTCTCCTCAGTCCCCAGACGTTTACAGACTGTTGTAAAGAGAAAAGGGGATGTCTCACAGTGGGAAACATGGCCTTGTCCCAACTTTTTTGAGATGTGTTGTTGTCATGAAATTTAAAATCACCTAATTTTTCTCTTTAAATTATACATTTTCTCAGTTTAAACATTTGATATGTCATCTATGTTCTATTCTGAATAAAATATGGAATTTTAAAACTTCCACATCATTGCATTCCATTTTTATTTACAATTTGTACTTTGTCCCAACTTTTTTGGAATCGGGGTTGTACTTCTGAGAGCCGCTGCCACTCCAAGATGCTCTTTTTATACCCAGTCATGTTAATGACCTATTGCCAATTGACCTAATGAGTTGCAATTTGGTCCTCCAGTTGTTCCTTTTTTGTACCTTTAACTTTTCCAGCCTCTTATTGCCCCTGTCCCAACTTTTTTGAGATGTGTTGCTGTCATGAAATTTCAAATGAGCCAATATTTGGCATGAAATTTCAAAATGTCTCACTTTCGATATTTGATATGTTGTCTATGTTCTATTGTGAATACAATATCAGTTTTTGAGATTTGTAAATTATTGCATTCCGTTTTTATTTACAATTTGTACTTTGTCCCAACTTTTTTGGAATCGGGGTTGTACATTGATTGGTTGAACATGAGCCAGCGCAGCACCAACAACCGCCATTTCTAAAAATCTGTGTGAAACATTATCTGTGTAAACAACAGCTCTTAAGATTAGCATAAAAAAAATGAAAAAAAGAACATAAACAAATGGACTGACAGAGAAGTCCAGACATTACTGAATGTATATGCGACAGCACGATTTTTAAAAATAGCATTTCACTAGCATTTCCTGCAAATGTCATGCGAACAAGTCAGTTTACATCATGTCAATGTTCATACTGGTGGTGTGAATGCAACCAGAAAAAAAAAAAAAGCCCTTGAAGGCATTCAGCTCTTGGGGGAGCTCCCCTGTGAGTAGATTCTCTCAACAAGTCCCTAAAGCTGTTTGGTTCAAAAGTGTGTATTTTCCGGGCCAGAAAAAGTCTCTCGAAATGCACTTCATACGTCTCATCTCATCTCATTATCTGTAGCCGCTTTATCCTGTTCTACAGGGTCGCAGGCAAGCTGGAGCCTATCCCAGCTGACTACGGGCGAAAGGCGGGGTACACCCTGGACAAGTCGCCAGGTCATCACAGGGCTGACATATAGACACAGACAACCATTCACACTCTCATTCACACCTACGGTCAATTTAGAGTCACCAGTTAACCTAACCTGTATGTCTTTGGACTGTGGGGCAAACCGGAGCACCCGGAGGAAACCCACGCGGACACGGGGAGAACATGCAAACTCCGCACAGAAAGGCCCTCGCCGGCCACGGGGCTCGAACCCGGACCTTCTTGCTGTGAGGTGACAGCGCTAACCACTACACCACCGTGCCGCCCCGCACTTCATACGTGAAATAACTAATTTGTTGCTGGATGTTTCTCACTCACCATGTGTAATCACTGATCTGTTGAAGTGATGAGACATTTATTTAGTATTCTTGGAAGGAGTCTCCAGTGTGAGAGCTTTGTAATGGTCAGGGTTAAAGCTGTAACTAGTCTTTCAGGACAGAGATGTTTACGTATAATCGTTCAACTTCAAGAAAGAAAAAAAGGGTTTCAAGGAAATAACTGATTCTTATTCTGTCTACATTCAGTGGATATGAGCAATCACATGCTCTGATTGGCTACTCTACTACTAGGATATCAGCTTATATACTGTGAGTAGAGAAAAACAAAATGGCGGAGCGTGTTGCTGAACCAATCGAGGGTGAAATAAAAACTCTACTCAAAAACAAAACCACAAAAAATACAATAAAAGCAACAAAATATGGAATGAAAGTATTTAATGGTAAGAGCATATCTTTTATTTTTTTATTTTTCAGGAATTATTATTATTATAGAATTTTTTCACAAATTGCTCCTGTGATTTCGTCGGTTTGTTTACATTCTTCATCTTTAAGCATTAAAATTTGTTGATTTTTTTTTTAGAGTGGTCCAAAAGCTCAAAGAAGTTTGAAAATCACAGAAATGAAATGTCCAATGAAGAATTAAATAAATGTCTAAAGCTTAAATTCTATTCCTCAGCATGACGGCAAGATGGCACTTTCTACAAAAAAACCCCAACAACACTAAACTCAATTTGTGCCGCCATCGATAGGTTCTTAAGAAGTGCGTCTAAGCTGAAATGATTTTGTCGGATGTTTTGTATAAAGTTTTTATTTAGCGAATTTGCAAAAAAATAAAAAATAAAAATGCTCTGTTTCTCAAAATCCAGTGAATATAGATAGAATAAAACAGTTATTCCACTCAATCTCATTGTGCATGGATTATAGACAGCTATCAGCTCATGTACGACTCGATTTCATGGAATAACTGTTAAATAGCTGCAACAATGTAAAATAAACAGGAACTAACGTGTTTGGCAAACATTCCACAGCATTAACTTACATATAACTATAAATCTCTTAAAAGTACAGTAGCTGCATCCAAATACACATCCTTACATACTATTAGTACGCAAAAAGCAGTACGTACGGTGTCCGAATACTCAATAGGCACTTAGTAGTCGAACACATAGTGGTAGCATGCAAACGTCCCACACTGTACTAAACTGTGATATCTCATAATTCATCTGGAGCCACCGAATAACTGAAGAAGAAGAATTCCCTGGGAATGGTGGTGGATCTGGTGTGTCTGAATTGTGTCCTGACTACTCGCTCGCATACTCAAGTAGTAGGTACTTAACCATCATTAGTATATGCTGAGAATTCAGTTGCAGCCAGTGTGTTATTCTTTAATCATACAATTCTGAGAATTTGCAAATTGGTGTGGTATAAGAGCAATAAAACCCTTCAGCACATGCTGTTATTGGAAAATAATCAGCTTCTGGGTGAAAACAAACAGTCTCACACCCACATGCTGTTGTTGATTATGGTTCGAGAACACTACTTTGATGAACAGGAATGGCAGACGTGTGTCTTTGTTTGACATCTGTAGTGCAGAGTGTTTGGGGATCCAAAACATTAAAGCTATACGGCCTTACGATTTCATAAAATTGGTGAAATTTAGTTCCCTCTGAAATGCGGTCATTGTGATATATGTTTATTTCTGTCCTGTTGGTTGGGTTCAGTGCCCGAACTGATAATCTGCATCATCAGTTTTTCTTTGGCTAATCAGACACAAGGTACGCCACCACTCTTGCTGGAGCGGTTGGTGTTAGGCGCCTTGCTCAAGAGCATTTAAGCCAGCCCTGCTGGTCCAGGGAATCAAACCAGCAATCTTTTGGTCCCAAAACTGTTTCTCTAACTATTAGGCTATGGCTTCCCCCGGCAAAAAAAAAAAAAAAAAAAAAAAAAAAAAACCCAGGTCATTCTGTGGCTGGGAAGTTATTTAATTTGAGGGGATTAAAGCAAATAATGTGCATGAAATTGCTCGCATTGCACAGTCAAGCAGACAGAGGAAGTCCGTGTGTGTGCGCATCTACAGGTTTCCCTTTGAGCGTGCACTGACAGTTCCATCATTCTGTTGCTAAACGAACAGCTGATCACACCGAGGTGCTCGCTGAGCGCCGATATTTATTAATTTGGTCCTGCGTTTCCTTTCCTTCGTATATAACATAACGTCTTTTCTTCTCACTTTCCGTTACTGTAGTTGCTCTTTCACATTTCATTCGCACACTCACGTCCTCCATTTTTCTCTCCTGTTTCAAATTTGTATCCCACAATGCCTTGCGTGAATGGGGGAAAACCCACTACGTGATGCATGATGTAGTATCTTGAATTGGGTCATGGTGAAGCAGGGAAAAATAGTGGAGAATTTAGGGCCATGTGGCCTTCAATTCATTAATTGTTCTGTTTAAAAAAATAATAAAATTGGAGGTCTGTGATTCGAATTTAGTAGCTTTTGGTCCACTAAACAAAAACAACTGGGTGTCGGGAAAATTCTTTTTAGGACCTACACTTGAAAAATCTGAAAGGCGGTCTACCTTTAAGAAGCTGGAAGTGGCGTGACATACAACCTAATCAAATCAATCAATCAATCAATCAATCAATCAATCAATCAATCAATCAATCAATCAATAAATAAGGATGATAATAACATAACTCCATTATAAAGTAGCCTGTAATTAACATTATTGAAAATTGCCATTAAGTGAACCATTAATTTAAAATCTTTAGCTATTTTGTTGGGCGGCACGGTGGTGTAGTGGTTAGCGCTGTCGCCTCACAGCAAGAAGGTCCGGGTTCGAGCCCCATGGCCGGCGAGGGCCTTTCTGTGCGGAGTTTGCATGTTCTCCCCGTGTCCGCGTGGGTTTCCTCCGGGTGCTCCGGTTTCCCCCACAGTCCAAAGACATGCAGGTTAGGTTAACTGGTGACTCTAAATTGGCCGTAGGTGTGAATGTGAGTGTGAATGGTTGTCTGTGTCTATGTGTCAGCCCTGTGATGACCTGGCGACTTGTCCAGGGTGTACCCCGCCTTTCGCCCGTAGTCAGCTGGGATAGGCTCCAGCTTGCCTGCGACCCTGTAGAACAGGATAAAGCGGCTAGAGATAATGAGATGAGATGAGCTATTTTGTTGACTTTTTTTCCCTCTAAGATCTGGATTTGGCCTCGATACCTCATGCTATCTGTGGTGAATGCGGACGTACCAATGTTCAGTACGTAGCACGCATTTCCTCAGCATGACGTGCTGAAGAGAGATTTTGGCTGGTCATAATCTTCCAGTTCTCTGACCTTGGCACTTGTGATGCCCAGATCAACACATCTGGAATGACAGAATAACAGATTAACACGTTTACACTAACACAGCATTCTCGGTCTAATCTCTTGCTTATGGCCTCCTCTTTTTTGTCTCTTTTGTCTTCCAAAATCGTTGCATTAGACCAGCATCTGTTGTACACAGGACCTGGAAAGCAAAAGTATTTCTTTCTCGTCCTTTTCGGAGTGGATGATTTTAAAAATGATGAATTGGGTTCCATAAACAGACTTTTTTCTTTGAAAGGCAGCATTATTAATGAAAACAGGTTGATGTGAGGGGGTTTAAACACACACATGTTCATGGTGGTGTTCAGCGTCCAGGTGTCCGCTGCAGCGTATACTGGACTTCATTCATTCCTGTTTCTGCAGCGAGAAGAAACTACAAAGTAACCAGGTGGAGCTGAAAAGAGCGAGAGAGAAAGTGTGTGTGTGTGTGTGTGTCTGGAGCAAGTTATAGCCTGCTAAAAGAGCCACCTCATAGCCTGCACATTGTAAATCAGCAGGAGGTCCCAAAACACAGCAGGTGATTGGTGGAGCTAAGCCACGCCCCCTCGTTACTGACAAAACCCATGCTGAAACTAATGATGGATCACGCAAGCTAACTCAATCTAACTCAGGTTAGCTCGGCTGCGTCCTAAACATACTTTATTCATCAAACGTGCACTACATGCTGCACTGAGCGCTTTCTGTTTTGAAACAAAGACAAACATTACACACGCTTTCATTAATTCATCAATACCAGGGCGGGGTTTTTTAGATACAGTCTGTAATTTAACACAAACCTCCCAAACCTGGAAAAAAAAAATCACTTGAACTTCACCTTTGAATGATCACATGATTCACAGAACGTTATGTGTATTTTTTTAAACACATTTCTGACGTTTCACACATTTTTCACATACAAGGTATTTTTTAAACATTTTCATGTGATTTTTTTTTTCCATAGCATTTATTTACACTCCCCAGCTACTTTAATTCTTGGGTTTCGCATGACGTCACATCCACCTCATTAGTAATTCAAAACTTTAGCTGGTGGTCGACCAAAGCTCAGGTGACAAAGCGTTTGTACGGAGAAGGTTCATTGCTCGCATGAAAAATGCCTTACGCTTGCGTTGTTTTAGGTTGTTCGCATCGATTAAACCATGAAACTGATAAAAGTGTCTTCAGGGTTCCCCTTGAACTAATAAAAAAGGGTGAACGAACACAGGATTTCACAAAAAGACGTGGAGAAAGGTGGCTTTCGAACCTCTCACTGAAATCGAAGGGAGCCGAGTCGACGCACGCTCGAGTTTGCAGTGATCACTTGGTGGAAGGTTTGTATTTCCGTCTCAGCTCTGGCCTTAGTGTTTTCCAAGTACTTTTCTTGCTATGTGTCGTTATTTTACGGTACTTTTTTTAGTCACGAAGCGCTAAAGTCTCCAGCTGTTTCTTTGTTTACTCCTCACAAAGTCCATATGCATGAAGGTCGCGACAAAATTCTGACCCAGCCGTACAGTTACAATGCGCCGTGATCACGTCTCCGTCTTGTTTAACTAAGATCCAGGTCTTTAAAGGGGTTTCTGATGATCTTTGTGAATGATTTAGCTGAGAGATAAGAGCCAACACAAGTGAGAATCAAGCCAACTGTTTGTTTACACTTCAACTCGTAGCGCTTCGTTGTAAAGACGCAAACGAAAAGCTTAAAAAAAACACACACAGGCAAAAACAATCCAGGATTCATTCGGCAGCGACTTGATCCCGAGGTCCTTTACCCAGCCACATACAAAAAAGTCGTAAGCCTCCATACTCTTCCACGCTTTCATCTGTTTTGCGGTGTAGAAGGATGTCTGCAACACCAGATAGTTGGAGATGTCGGGGAACTCGACTGAAGGGTAGTTTTCGAGATCGTATGACAAATCCTTCTTTCCCAGACTGTAGGGGTCGATTCCATTGCACACAGCAATCTTCTGAATATATCTAAAGCCAGCAGCGGCTTCTAGATTATGAGTGTACTCTGATAAGTTATCACTAGTTGTTTGCACTACGGCAGACATTTTGGTTTGTGAGACCACCAGCTGTTTTACCGGAAGTGAAATCACTAAGAAAAGTCACGTGACTGAAACCCAAGCACAGCAACTTGTTCTTGATTCTAAGATTCCTGTTCTTGGCTGCAGGACTGGAACCCAATGTGTTCTTCTGTTCTGCTGTTACCTGCTGAGATGCTTTTCTGCTCACCACGGTTTAAAGAGTTGATATGAGTTACTATATCCTTTCTGGCAAAAAAGCTCAAACCAATCTGTCCATTTTCCTCTGACCCTCTCTTATCAACAAGGCGTTTGTTTCCACCCACAGAACTTTCACCAACTCACTCACTCGATGTTTTTTGGTTTTTTGCACCATTCTGTGTAAACTCTTGAGATCAGCAGCTTCTGAAATACTTAAACCTCATGCTCATCTGACTCAAACCAACACCCATGCCACTGTGAAAGAAAGTCACACTTCTTTGAGATCACAATTTTTCTCATTCTGATGTTTCAACATTAATTAACTGAAGCTCTTGATTTGTATCTGCGTGATTTGATGCATCGTGCAGCTGTCGAGGGATCGGCTGATCGGAGACCCACATCAAACTGCGGGTGGATGGGATGGGTGTACCTAATAAAGTGGCCGGTGAGTGTATTTTCAGATGATTCATTTATCATGTGATTTTTCTAAATAACCGATTCATTTTTGCGTGGTATTTAAATATCTCATCTCATCTCATTATCTCTAGCCGCTTTATCCTGTTCTACAGGGTTGCAGGCGAGCTGGAGCCTATCCCAGCTGACTACGGGCGAAAGGCGGGGTTCACCCTGGACAAGTCGCCAGGTCATCACAGGGCTGACACATAGACACAGACAACCATTCACACTCACATTCACACCTACGCTCAATTTAGAGTCACCAGTTAACCTAACCTGCATGTCTTTGGACTGTGGGGGAAACCGGAGCACCTGGAGGAAACCCACGCGGACACGGGGAGAACATGCAAACTCCACACAGAAAGGCCCTTGCCGGCCACGGGGCTCGAACCCGGACCTTCTTGCTGTGAGGCGACAGCGCTAACCACTACACCACCGTGCCGCCCCGGTATTTAAATATGATTCATTTATATTCAAAGTAAACTTCATCTACGATTAATCCACTTTCACATGATGTTTTCTCATGATTCGTTCATTTTCTCATGTGAATCGATTCACTTGTGATATTTCCATGTGATTCGTTCATTTACACGTGATTCATTTAATATCTGGTTTTTAACAAGATTAATTTATTTTATTTAACGCCACTTTTACATGGTTCGTTTATTTTCAGATTTGACATTTACATTACGATTCATTCATTTTTCGCACGTCATATTCATGCAGTTTGTTTATTTTCAGGTGTGATTCATTCATTTTTACATGCCTGTTTTTTCTTTACACCTGATTTGTGTGTTTTTTCATATGACTCTTTTATTTTCAAGTGCAGATTTTTCCAAACGATTCATTCATTCATTTTCATATGCAATTTTCTCACACAATTAATCTATTCACACGTAATCTCACATTGTTCACATGATGTCACATCAACTCGAATTCACTCATGCAGTTTCAGGGCCTACTAGGTTGAAAGACACCTTCGCATGTGAAAATCTTAAGATCCTTGATATTTCCAGAATGGTAAAAGCAGATTTTTATTATTATTTTTTTTTTTTACAAGACAGAAAACCAATTGCCAAGGCTTTATTTTCAGTTCCAATTCACTAAGATGTGTTTTGCTTCATAAAAAAAGCACAAATGCTTCATATGTAGCTCTGAGCTTCAGCTTTGTTTGAAAGAGCCGTTTTTAATATCCTCGACTTCCTGCTCGTAAACAAAACCATATTACGACCCGCTATGGTGGAGAAGACATTAAACTGCTGCATGTGATGCAAAAAAAAAAAAAAATAGCAGCCTATATTAAACTCTCACATCATTAGTGGGGTGCAAATCCCAGTCCAGTCTCTCACTCACACACACACGCACACACACACATGCACAACACTCACAAACACAGGGCTGTCTTTGCAGGAGCTGGAGGTAGGACCCAGTTAAACACATATCATTTAATTGTCTAATTCTAGCTGGCAAACGAGGTGTGCCATTATCAACATCTCACAAAACCTTATAGAGCAAACACACACACACACGCACACATGAACATGGTGAGGAAAAAATGGACCCTGTCTCTATTTAACGGTAAATAAAGCTCAGGCAGGCATCCAGTCAAACAAATAGAATTTTATTTCCAATACGGCACGAAGCGATGGTGTGTATGATTCTGTGCTCTTCAGGTTGATTAGCTCAGAAGTTTGAAATTTGCTACTTTACTTTTACGCCAGTGCTACACCACTACTGTCGTCTTAGTGCCACCATTTTAACGTGGCATGTCGAAACTGTTTTGCCTATCACTTTAAGGACAGATGTCTCCGTTACCCTCCCAGCCTCCTCCCGCAAGCCCAAGCCCAGCAGAGGACACACAGACGCCTGACGTGGCACAAGAGACGCCATCTTTCCCTGACGCACCTAAACTGAGAGAAAGAGCGATAATTTGGCTGTTTTTCGGTACGTTTCGTGGTGTCTTATTATGGAAGAACACCAAACGCATCAGCATTTCTACATCGTTGTTCTCTGAAGTGGGAAGGCGGGTAGGGTGGGATGTCTCGGATCATTGCTGTTGAGCCTGGCAAACGGGTTTAATATCCAAATTAAAGCAGGAGAAATATTGCAAAATTGAGAGCAGATTTTTTTTTTTTCGCACTGAGATGCATTAGTGATTTTAATAAACCTTCTCTACAATGCACACACTCGGCTTTCTGGCGGAGTGGCATGTTAAAAAAAAAAAAGGCATGCATACTTTCTGTCTTGGTCTTTCTCACTCAGCGGGCATCGGTGTGCAGCGAGGAGTCATCAGAAAGCAGGTAGTAATTCATAAGAAAGAATTTGGCCTGAGGAGCAGCGAGCGCAGCCTTAACAGGCTCAGCAAAACGCACGCGCTGTTCCAGTCTGTTTCCTTTCAATAAAACCCAACACTTAGCACTTCATTTCGGAGCACTTCTGACATGATTATGCAGGTTAGTTAAAGGGAGGGGAAAAAGAAGGTCAGCGTGAGACAGAGTATGAGCGAGAGAGAGAGAGAGAGAGAGAGGAAGAACAGAAGTTAAGCATTCAGCAAAGCATTTCAGAACATTTTCCTTTTTTTCCCCCCCGGTTTCAGTAATGAATAAATTCTCCATAAACAAAGCAGCGAGGGTGAGAGAGGCCTTTAAAGGGACGTGCTTGGCATAGTAAAGGGGAATATTTTATTGCCAAGCCTTAATGTGCCTTTAAAAAGGCCTCTCAATTAAGAGCAAGCTACGGTGCAATATATTACAGCCCATTATCAGCCATTCACACACACGGGCCCTAAAGTCCAGGGTGAGGAAACCAGAGGTTAGGGGTTATGGGATGGATAAATGCACTCATTAATAAACTGCTTTTAGAAATGCAGGAAAAAAAACCCCAAAAAAACTCCAGATCCTGAACTGTCTCAGCGCAAACATGTTCCAGTGCGGTTTAAGTTTTGAACAAATTTGATAACCACAGAGGCGTGACGTGGCCGCGTTCTGCTGCCAGTCAGACATTTTATCTTTTTTTTTTTCTCTCTAAATTTCATGGCAAACTCTTGACAGATTCCCTCTGCACACACCACAAAAAAGCTGGACTCAATCTCAGCATCCTGATATTATAGATTTTAATTGTATTTCAAGCCATTCATTTGCACCAAACCCAATCCTAATTTCTTTTTTTTTCTTATGAGTTTTCAAGAAAAAAAAAATGAATAAACCAATAATGAATATGTTATTAATTCACTGATATAAACAGATGGTTTGAGGGTTAAAGAATAAACCTGTTGACCCCTCATCATAATAGGAATAGAATGTCATCAGTAGTTTAGATTAGCAGTGAAAATATTAAGGTAAGCCATGGCTTAATGGTTAGAGAAAACCAAAAGGTTGCTGGTTCAATTCTCTGGACCAGCAGGAAGGGCTGAAGTGCCCTTGAGCAAGGCACCTCACCCCCAACTGCTTCCCAGGCTGCTCTGGGTATGTCGTACGTCACTCTGGATAAGAGCGTCTGCTATATATGCCATTAATGTAATGTAATGTAAAGTAATGCGTTGAGAATGAGTGATCCAATAGAACGAGGTCTTGCTGATGACATCACTGTAAATTTACAGTAATTAATTTACAGCAAAATATTGTATTATTTTACAGGATTGTATGCTGTATCACTGGATTAACACCATGTTATTATGACTACACAACCCAAATTACACTTGGATTAGATATAATTTTAGCAGCGTAACTATTTGTTTATGAATTTCATTTAGTACGATTAAGATTTTTAAGGAAAAAAAAACATTAGATTTTATAGCACTTTCCACCATTGTGCATTGTTGCTATATGGCAACAATTTACCAACGACAACCCTTAAAATCTCATCTCATTATCTCTAGCCGCTTTATCCTGTTCTACAGGGTCGCAGGCGAGCTGGAGCCTATCCCAGCTGACTACGGGCGAAAGGCGGGGTACACCCTGGACAAGTCGCCAGGTCATCACAGGGCTGACACATAGACACAGACAACCATTCACACTCACATTCACACCTACGGTCAATTTAGAGTCACCAGTTAACCTAACCTGCATGTCTTTGGACTGTGGGGGAAACCGGAGCACCCGGAGGAAACCCACGCGGACACGGGGAGAACATGCGAACTCCGCACAGAAAGGCCCTCGTTGGCCGCTGGGCTCAAACCCAGAACCTTCTTGCTGTGAGGCGACAGCGCTAACCACTACACCACCGTGATGCCGTTTAATATTGTTTTTCCTCCAAATAATAAACACTGTCACTGATAGGCTGCACAAATCTACAGTCTGGGCTAGAAAGAATTCAGCTCCAGTATCGCTTTTTCACACACACACACACACACACACACACACACACACACACACACACACACACACACACACAAAAAAAATGTTGTGTGTGTGCGTGTGTGTGTGTGTGTGTGTATGTTTTTTTTTTAACATTTGGTGGAACTATTGTGCTTTGTTCCACAAAAAACAAATAAATACATCTGCAAATACTCCTTTAAGACATTTGCTAAAAGGAAGTAATCTGATTTGCCCACCAAATCTTATATTGATGTCTTTTTAGCTCACATGACCATCAGCCAATGAGCTATCACCATCACGCAGCGTCCGTCTGTCCGTCCTTCCACAAAAATCCCCAAAATCCGCTACTCCTCCCTGAGTTTTGAATGGATTTTGATTCTGATTGGTTTGTTTGGAAGATCTAATCAGTCTGCACAAAAGTTGCTCCTTCATTTTGTGATTTCTCATTAACGAGCTGCTAATTACTGTTGGTCGGTTAGCGAACTTTCAGGAAACTCGCTCCTCCTCCCTGAGTTTTCAATGTATTTGTATTCCAATTGTTTTCTTCAGAAGATCAAATTGTTCTAATTGTTCTCACCAAGAGCAACTTAGTTCATCGTAAACGAGTCTGGTTTCTCATGGTCCGGCTGTGTGAGCTACCGCGTCGCTGAAGCTCTGGTTTTATGTTTGAAAGACAGGGGAATTTAGCCCTGTTAGCATATTTATACCCTTGCTGACCCATTTATTTCCCAATATCTACCCATCAACTCTCTGGTCACATAGTCTGTCTCTCTTCATCTATGTCTTCCTCTCTGTCTTTTTCTCACTCACCCACCCTCCAAAGAGGCGTCCTTCCAAACCCACCCCTCTGTTCAGTTTCAGGAGGGAAGCCAAAGGCTGCCATTAGGCCACCGCGCAGTGCTATTAAACTTAATATAACACCCTCTCCATAAAACACATCCATTCTGCCCTGTGATGTTCTGCTGTTGACTTTGGGTGCACAGACAGCCATGTGAGCAGGAAATCACTGGCACTGTGGTTGAAAGAAGTATGCGTGTTCATAAAGCAGAGAAAAAAAAAACCCAGAATCATATAATTGTGAATTTACAGTAATTGTGTCCATGGAGAGAGGGCTCTTTTTTTCTCCCTTTCTTGATAATGCTGTCGGAGAAAGTCATTACGCTGAAGAATGCTTTATACTCAGCTTGCTGCTAATCAAGGACAGAACAGCCATTAAATAAATTAAAGGAACATTCGCAAGAATAGAGAGACTCCGAAATACTCCAGTTCATCAAAACCATGATGAGGTACAAGAACTCTGCGACCACTGCATATTTATTCCTCTCTCTCTCTCTTCTTTTGAAGAGAGTTCCTAGAGAAATGCGAAGGATATTTACTTTGATTTGTTTCTCAAAAGTGTGTAGCTGAAAAGTCTAACGAGGAACTTTTCCATTAAATCAATGGATCCATGTTTTCAAACCGAACAGCTGTAAAGTGGTTGGAAGAACATCACAAAGGTGCACTTGCCTTTCCTTTACCAACAAATCCCAACTAAGATGAGTCCAAGAGCCAAGACTGAGTTAAGACCAAGTCTTAATGGGGTCAACACCCAGTCAAGCCCAAACGAAAGCAAGACCGAGATCGAAAATCATCAAATCCTTTTCAAAGCAAAGGTTTTACTTCAATAAGTTGGCTTCATTCATTCATCTCACCAATGATTAGGCTGTTTACTAGAAGAAGAGTTTGACTTCTTGTCAAACTTTATGAATACAAACAAGAAAATACAATACAAACACTATTTTTTAAACAAATTCTTAGTCAAGACCATGTTTAGCAAGACTGATGTCCAAGACCAAGACCATGCATCCATCCATCTATCCATCCATCAGCTATAAGGCTTATCCATCAGGGTCATGAAGGAAGCTGGAGCCAATCTCAGCAGACTTTGGGCGAGAAGTCCGAGACATTTCCAAGTACAAACTAATGTCAAAAGTTTTTAGAAAAGTCCAAGTCAGTGTTGTTGTCAAGTCAATAAACCTTGAGTCCGAGTCCAGTCTCAAGTCCCCAGTGTTCAAGTCCAAGTCATTAAAAAGAATTTCAAGTTGAGTCCAAGTCGAGTCCAAGAACAAGACTCCAACCGCACCATTTGAAGGTGGCTGTTGCTACCTTTATGTGAACCCATCTCTGCTACTGTGTTGGACTGACATTACTGTTTGACTGCCCCATTTTAGTTAATAAGCTACAGATAAAAAGCTTGTTCATCGCTCAACAAGCCCCGCCCACTATCAACAGGGCAAATAACATGAAAGAGGATTAACACTAGCTAGTTCATCGCTCAGCAAGCAAGCCCCGCTATCAACAGAGCAATGAACATAACGTGTCACTTCCTTCTCTGGGTGGAGTCTTGCCAAATGACGATTGAAGTTCGAGGTTGTCCCCGTCATCTCCTCGATAGTTCTACATATGGAACACATAGCAGTGCATTTTTTCCCACTGTACGAGAAGTCTGTAGAAGCAAAGTGGACAATCCTAGGGCGTTCTCTCCAGGCATTTAGTTTGTTCCTCAACATGACGTCTGAACAGGTGAATGTGCATTCTCTTGCACAAAATTAGTATAAAAATTTATGTAGATATAAATATAAATATCTTATGCCAAATTATTATGGCATGTTACAAAAAATAAAGAAAAAATCCAAGTCTTGGTCTCCAATTTATGAGTCCAAATGCCGTTAATGCACGAGCCCGAGTCCAAGTCTGAGTCGAGTCACGAGTCCTTAAAATTAGGGCACAAATCCTGGACTCGAGTACTACAAGCCTGGTCCAAGTCAATACAAAAAAAAAAAGTCTCAAGACCAGACTCAAGTTCTGTGCAAAATATTTCACCAAACTGAGCTAAAAGATTTGAAAAATACTGTAGCTGAGCCGACAAACCTATGAAAAAGCTTGGCCGTAGTTGAGCAACTCTAATTTTGTAAACATAACCAGCTCTGCTTCTTGAAAGACATTTCACCGACTTTCAGATATTTTTCTTTTCATTTCATCTCTGGTTTGATTAGTATTTGATAATATGTTTTGTTAAAATAAAAGCTGATGACTATAACAAAATGTTTGAAGTTGATTGGGGAGAAAAATGTATGTGTTTATGTTTCTTCTCCATTTCAAGTTTAAAATCAATTCAGTTCAGAGTCTCGTCAAAAAAGTGTTCATGTGTCAACAAGAAACTAAACAGAATAACTTTAAGTCGTCTTGTTTCCAGGTACGAACTAACGGAGACTCGCTGAAAGTTGTTGTCACCAACCAATCAGACACGTTAGTTGTTTATCTGGAGGAATTATCAGCAGCGGGGAAATGAACGTAACAGAACCTGTCTCTGTTTTTAACGAATGCTGGTGAAAAGAACAACATCAGAGGCCCGTCTAAGCTCCTCAAATCCCAGCGACACACTGCTATTTTCCATTAGAAATGCTTTTCCCTTTATCCCAAAATCCGTACCTAAATCACTGTAAAGCACACAGGAAAACCGCTCTCACATCAGCATCAAATGTCAATTACCCGCCACCTTTAGTGCCACCCTCTGGTCACCACATGTACACTTTACTCCCCGCCTGGCTTTGATGGTTCTTGATGCCACGACAAGGGGAATGCTGGGGATGCCAGGGAATTCTGGGAGTTTCCCCCCATATGCCAGTGTAGTGAGTGAAACCATGTGTGTGTGTGTGTGTGTGTGTGTGTATACGCACTTCTAATGGGTTTTTAGGGGATAATAAAGACAATAAAAATAACAAACATTAAAGATAGCAGAAGGGGTGTGACCGGTAAAGAGCCGAGGCTTACACTCCTAAAAAATGTCTGATGTGGTTCACTTCCTGCCTGTCAACACCTCTGCCCCCTTCCCATTTCTCTCTCTCTCTCTCACACACACACACACACACACACACACACACACACACACACACACACACACACAGAGCTACATGTAACACAGCACATGCAATTATGAACTTGAACAACCTTTTATACAGATATCTAACACATATTTCAATCCTTTACTCTCTCCAAAATATGTTGATCTGGGCGCTGAACTCTGTGCTCCCTGCTTGCTCTCTCTCTCTCTCTCTCTCTCTCTCTCACACACACACACACACACACACACACACACACACACACACACACACACACACACACACACACAGCTAGAAGGTGTGTAATTTATGAGCTGTGAGGTGTGTGTGGCAGTTTGGTAGTTTGGATTGGTTGCACAGCCTTTCATTAGCACGCAGTAATTAATACGTGTCAATTCTGCATCTCACACACACGTCTATCCATCACAGCACACGTTACGCCACATGTTTGATTCCGTTACACATATCCAAAAATATTGCCCCTGTCTGTCTCTCCTAGTGTTATTCGAGAGCAGCAGTGTGCCAGGCTCTTACTGGAATTATGCTAAATTCATGTTTACAGTCTAAAAGTTGCAGATGAACGTCTACTTCGGGCTGTAATTACAAGTAGGAGCTTCTGAAGAAAATTTTATATTAAAAGTTTTCGACTTTAGTGAACTTAACCCTTCTCATGTTGGAGGAAGAATGCTGTGAAGAACAGTGGACATTGGATAAGTTATATGCATTTTTATGCAATTATCAATCCGTTTTTAATCCATTTCCATTTTTACTATTTTCATGCATACTACTACTACTAACAATAATAATAATAATAATAATAATAATAATAATAATAATAATTTATTGGTAAACATAAGAAATATTTTATCTCAATGCAATCTTAAAAATAAAGAGTTTTAATAATAACATCTATAATAACCAAATATATATATATATATATATATATATATATATATATATATATATATATATATATATATACACAAATAAACAATGGGCAGGACAGTGGTGTAGTGGTTCGCACTGTTGCCTCACAGCAAGAAAGTTTTGGGTTCAAGCCCAGCAGCTGATGGGGGTCTTTTTGTGCGGAGTTTGCATGTTCTCCCCGTGTCCGCGTGGGTTTCCTCCGGGTGCTCCGGTTTCCCCCACAGTCCAAAGACATGCAGGTTAGGTTAACTGGTGACTCTAAATTGAGCGTAAGTGTGAATGTGAGTGTGAATGGTTGTCTGTGTCTATGTGTCAGCCCTGTGATGACCTGGCGACTTGTCCAGGGTGTACCCCGCCTTTCGCCCGTAGTCAGCTGGGATAGGCTCCAGCTTGCCTGCGACCCTGTAGAACAGGATAAAGCGGCTACAGATAATGAGATGAGATGATATATATACACAAATAAACAATGGGCAGGACAGTGGTGTAGTGGTTCGCACTGTTGCCTCACAGCAAGAAAGTTTTGGGTTCAAGCCCAGCAGCTGATGGGGGTCTTTCTGTGTGGAGTTTGCATGTTCTCCCTGTGTTTGTGTGGGTTTCCTCCAGGTGCTCTGGTTTCTCCTTCAGTCCAAAGACATGTGGTTAGGTTAACATAGGTTGGCCTTGAGCTGAAGTGCCCTTGAGCAAGATACCAAACCCCTAACTGCTCCCTGGGTGCTGTAGCATAGCTGCCCACTGGTGTGTGTGTGCTCAGTGCTCACTTGTGTGTGCATGTGTGTGTTCACTGCTTCAGCTGGGTTAAATGCAGAGGAGGAATTTCACTGTGCTTAGGTGTGCATGTGACAAATAAAGGCTTCTTCTTCTTTAATAATAATAATAATAATAATAATAATAATAATAATAATAATAACAAGACAACACCTCAGGTCTAATAAGGTTTCTCATTATTGTGCTGATTTTAACACTTCCTACATTTAATGTAGACTTGCCTTTCCCCCATTTCTATGGCCTTCATATATTTTTTTTACCAGCATAACCACTTCCTGCTTTTAAAACAGTATCATTTTCATCCATCAAGAAAAACTCGAGGCTTAATGCATTTCCATTTGCGCTGTCAGAACAAATTTCACTGCTTAAATGCTTCTGTGATTTTCATCATATTTGTGTGTGTGTGTATATATATATATATATATATATATATATATATATATATATATATATATATATATATATAATGTGTGTGTGTCTGTGTGTGTCTGTGTGTGTGTGTGTGTGAGAGAGAGAGAGAACAACACTAGAAGAGAATTGCTGGTTTGCTGGTAAATGTTTTAATGTTTTATGATTTTGGAAAAAGGCTCTGAATTAATGTGTCGCTCAAGATGTCCTTTATTTTCACTTTATTAGAAACACCTGGGTATGACTTTAAATGGGTATGACTGGGTATGTAGTCCTGGGTATGTCTTTAAACTGCAACCGGTGGTGAGTCTCAGGTCCAGGAGGGCTTGAGTATTGAGGAAAGTGGAGTTGCCCCTTAATCAGCATTTTTTTAGGGAACATGGTGAATAAAGGGGCGCCCAGGAAGTACAACTCACTCTCCATACCAGAGGCACTTGAAACTGCCAAACAGCGACTAACAGCTCTGGCCACCCGGTTGAGGAGATACACCAAGGAAGGAGAGGCCAGGAGAATAAACAAGCTGTTCTCCACTGAACCAGCCAAGGTGTACTCTCAATGGCAGGGGAACAACAACCGGTCAGACCCACCAAGAGCTGAGGTGGAAAAATACTGGAAAGACATATGGGAAAGAAAGGCATCACACAACACCGATGCCCAATGGTTAGTGGACCTAAGAGCTGACCACAGCAACCTCCCAGAACAAGAACCAGTAACCATCTCAATGGCAGACGTCCAAGAAAGAGTGTCAAAGATGAAGAGCTGGACAGCACCAGGCCCCGATATGATCCATACGTACTGGCTGAAGAAGCTAACTGCACTCCATGAACGCCTAGCAGCACAGATGAACCAGCTGCTGAGGGATGGAACCCACCCAGAATGGCTAACCCAAGGCAGGACAGTCCTAATCATGAAGGACCCCCAGAAGGGACCCATCCCATCCAACTACCGGCCAATTACCTGTCTCTGCACAACATGGAAGGCCCTGTCAGGCATCATTGCGGCAAAAATGAGTAAGCATGTGGCTCAATACATGAGCGAGGCACAGAAAGGAATTGGCAGTAACACCAGAGGAGCCAAGCACCAGCTACTGGCCGATAGAACAGTCGCCCGAGACTGTAAGAAGAGACAGACCAACCTGTGCACTGCCTGGATTGACTACAAGAAAGCCTACGACTCAATGCCACACACATGGATACTGGAATGTCTGGAACTGTATAAGATCAACAGGAACCTAAGGACCTTCATACAGAACTCAATGGAAATGTGGAAGACAACCCTAGAGGCGGGCGGCACGGTGGTGTAGTGGTTAGCGCTGTCGCCTCACAGCAAGAAGGTCCTGGGTTCGAGCCCCGGGGCCGGCGAGGGCCTTTCTGTGTGGAGTTTGCATGTTCTCCCCGTGTCCGTGTGGGTTTCCTCCGGGTGCTCCGGTTTCCCCCACAGTCCAAAGACATGCAGGTTAGGTTAACTGGTGACTCTAAATTGACCGTAGGTGTGAATGTGAGTGTGAATGGTTGTCTGTGTCTATGTGTCAGCCCTGTGATGACCTGGCGACTTGTCCAGGGTGTACCCCGCCTTTCGCCCGTAGTCAGCTGGGATAGGCTCCAGCTTGCCTGCGACCCTGTAGAAGGATAAAGCGGCTAGAGATAATGAGATGAGATGAACCCTAGAGGCCAACTCAAAACCCATTGCCCAAGTCAACATCAAGTGCGGCATATACCAAGGAGATGCACTATCACCACTGCTGTTCTGCATAGGCCTGAGCCCCCTCAGTCAGATCATCACGAAGAGCGGCTACGGGTACCGATTCCGTAGTGGGGCAATAATCAGCCACCTGCTCTACATGGATGACATCAAGCTGTATGCCAGGAATGAGCGAGAAATAGACTCGCTGATCCACACCACCCGGATCTACAGCGATGACATAGGGATGTCATTCGGATTGGACAAGTGTGGCCGGATGGTCTCAAAGAGAGGCAAGATGATCCGGACTGAAGGGATTGACCTACCAGAGGGCAACATAGGTGATATCCAAGACAGCTACAAGTACCTTGGCATCCCACAGGCTAATGGAAACCATGAAGAGGCCACAAGGAAGTCAACCACAGCCAAATACCTCCAGAGAGTAAGGCAGGTCCTGAAAAGTCAGCTGAATGGTAAAAACAAGGTCCAAGCCATCAACATGTACACACTACCAGTCATCAGATACCCCGCTGGTATCATAAACTGGCCAAAGGAGGAGATAGAAGCCACAGATATCAAGACTAGAAAGCTCCTCACCATGCATGGAGGGTTCCACCCCAAGTCCAGCACCCTGAGACTATACACTAAGCGGAAAGAGGGAGGCCGAGGGCTAGTGAGCGTCAAGACCATGGTCCAGGATGAAACATCGAAAATCCGAGAATACATCAGAAAGATGGCCCCAAAGGATGAACTGCTAAGTGAATGTCTCAGGCAGCAGAACCCTGATGAGAGTGCAGAGGAGGAGGAGGAACAGACAACCTGGAGAGACAAACCCCTACATGGCATGTACCACCGTCAGATAGAGGAAGTGGCTGATATCAAGAAATCCTACCAGTGGCTGGATAATGCAGGACTGACAGACAGCACAGAGGCACTAATCATGGCAGCACAAGAACAGGCCATAAGCACAAGAGCCATAGAGGCCAGGATCTACCAGAGTAGATCAGACCCAAGATGCAGACTGTGCAAAGAAGCCCCTGAAACAGTCCAGCACATAGTAGCAGGGTGTAAGATGCTAGCTGGATCAGCGTACATGGAGAGGCACAACCAAGTGGCTGGGATAGTATACAGGAACATCTGCAACCAGTATGGAATAGAAATACCCAAGTCCCAATGGGCCATACCACAGAAGGTGGCTGAGAACAACAGGGCCAAGGTTCTGTGGGACTTCAGCTTCCAGACTGACAAACAGATCCTGGCTAACCAACCGGACATAGTGGTGGTGGACAAAGAGCAGAAGAGGGTGGTGGTGATAGATGTGGCGATCCCAGCTGACGCCAACATCAAGAAGAAGGAACATGAGAAACTTGAGAAGTATCAAGGGTTGAAAGAGCAGCTGGAACGGATGTGGAAGGTCAAGGGTTGCGTGGTCCCCGTGGTAGTGGGGGCACTTGGGGCAGTAACCCCCAAACTGGGAGAGTGGCTCCAGCAAATCCCAGGAACAACATCTGAAGCCTCAGTCCAGAAGAGCGCAGTCCTAGGAACATCGAAGATACTGCGCAGAACCCTCAAACTCCCAGGCCTCTGGTAGAGGACCCGAGCTTGAGGATGACATGGATACCACCCCCCCGCCGGGGGTGAGAAGGAGATTTTTTTTTTTGTGTGTGTGTGTCTGTGTGTGTCTGTGTGTGTGTGTGAGAGAGAGAGAACAACACTAGAAGAGAATTGCTGGTTTGCTGGTAAATGTTTTAATGTTTTATGATTTTGGAAAAAGGCTCTGAATTAATGTGTCGCTCAAGATGTCCTTTATTTTCACTTTATTAGAAACACCTGGGTATGACTTTAAATGGGTATGACTGGGTATGTAGTCCTGGGTATGTCTTTAAACTGCAACCGGTGGTGAGTCTCAGGTCCAGGAGGGCTTGAGTATTGAGGAAAGTGGAGTTGCCCCTTAATCACCATTGCTCCCAGGTCTGCTCTGACCCAGAGTGGTAGCGTCTGCCTGGGTTCCAGTTATGGGTTTAATAGTACATCACCAATAAGGCACTGGCAGCAGGGCGTTTTTTGGTGCAATGTGGCAGATGAAACCAACAGGGTCAATGGCACACCACCAGATGGAATGCTGAAGAGCCACTCAAATGGCCAATGGATGGCATCACTGTGGGGCAACTTCCATACCCATCAGGTCTGTGGAACTTTTGTGCACCAATTGGCATCAGGACTGGAGGTCCAGAGAGACAACACCCTGGTATAATGATGACACTCGCACATTAAAACAGACCACTCAAAAATTGGAACGTAAATAACATCAAACAAAATTGGTAGTGTTCAAATTAGCAAGCTCTTAGTGCTGCGAGATCAACATATCTCTCCTTCCTAATAGAAGATAACAAAAATAATCCTAGATTCCTATTTAATACTGTAGCAAAATTAACCAGGAATAAGTCCACTATAGACACATGCATACCTGTAGTATGTAGTAGCAACGATTTCATGAATTTTTTTAATGACAAAATTGAGAATATCCGACAAAAAATTCAAACTACTAATTTAAGGTCAGACAATGAAAGTGACCCTGTAGTTAACAATATAACTGTATCAGATCATCAATTAGAATGTTTTACTCCCCTAAAAGAAATTGAATTACTTTCATTAATCTCGGCATCAAAAGCCTCAGCTTGTGTACTAGATCCCTTACCTACACGTCTATTCAAACAGATACGGTAATACCTGAAGTAATTGAACCGCTTCTAAAAACAATACATTCTTCTCTTAGGATTGGCTATGTACCCAAATCCTTTAAACTAGCAGTTATCAAACCCCTGATTAAAAAACCTGACCTTAATCCCTGTCAGCTGTCCAATTATCGGCCAATATCAAACCTCCTCTTTATCTCCAAGATCCTTGAAAAAGCTGTGGCACAGCAGTTATGCTCATATTTACATAAGGTAGGAATAACATCCATGAGTCAGGATCAGTATCAGTCAGGATTTAGACCTCATCATAGCACAGAGACAGCACTGGTTAAAGTAGTAAACGACCTACTGTTGGCTTCTGATCAGGGCTGTGTCTCGCTGCTTGTGTTGCTTGACCTTAGTGCGGCATTTGATACCATTGATCATTCCATTCTTTTGGATAGACTAGAAAATGTTGTGGGAGTTAAAGGCGTCATGCGGTAATTTCAGCAATCAGGCTATATCATGTGTCAAAATGTCGGGTTTGGTGGGTTATTCAAGCCCCTCGGTTTCCCGCGATCTCAGTGTCACGATGCACCCGCTACAAGCATTTAAAGTTGACGCACACAGCCAAATTTAGGCAGCCAGCCGTTAACTAGGTCAACTTATGTGTGACGTCATACTAGTAACCTCCCTTGGGTGATGCTGGCCTGTTGCCATGTTTTCTCTATAGCGTGCGTTTACCAGAGTTGTTTACATTGCGGATTTTGTGGATTTATTCAGTTTGTGGATAGTTTTGAACACTCAAAACACTATGAAATGATGTATTAATATTCTGTAATACAAAATGCCTAATTGATGTATTGTGTTTGGTTGTAACAGCGAACACTGAACACTATTTGTGACTGTTGTTATCAATGGATCTGATTTCAAGGTCATGGCTAGGTAATGATAGAAAAAAAAATTTTTTTAAAAACACATTGTGGCAGCGGGGGCGTGGTAAAGCGCCAGTCTGTGACAGGAGGGCGGAGCCAGGGAAGGTGAGTGGCAGAATCACTACACCTGACGGTAATTAACCTGTGTTTTGTGTGTTTTCCCAGTAACCGCGCCCTATTTAAGGAGGCAGAGGGAGAGCAGAGGGAGAGCTCATCCCGGAACAAGAACACAGTGTGTGTGTTTCGCTATCAGATTAAAACTGGCGGTTATACTGAAAAGTCTGGCAATAAAAAGCCTATTTGCATCTGAAGCGTTGTCCTGCCATCCTCTGTGCTCCACCCACACTTCAGAGAGCTCTACAGTGGTGCCAAAACCCGGGACAAGGTGGAGCACCAACCTCGCAGCCCCATGGAATCCTCCCCGTTCGCGGACCTGGTCCACGCCCTCACCACGGCTCAGCAAAGCCAGCACCAGGCACTCGTCACGCTCCGAAAGGAGCAAGAGCGGCGCTTCGAAGCCCTGGTGCTGGCCCAGCAGGAAGATCGCGAGGCGTTCCGGCATCTCCTCGCGTCGGCGGGGTCCACCAGCGCCCCGGCCGCGGGCCCGTCTCCCCTCACCGTGACCAGGATGGGCCCGCAGGACGACCCCGAGGCATTTCTCACATTGTTCAAGCAGGTCGCCGAAGCCTCGGAGTGGCCGATGGAGCAGCGCGCGGCACGCCTCCTCCCCCTCCTGACGGGAGAGGCGCAGCTGGCCGCACTACAGCTCCCCGCCGACCGCCGGCTGGCCTACGCGGACCTTCGCCGGGCCGTCCTCCAGCGCGCGGAAGCGCTGGCGCTGTTGTTCTGGCGTGCGCCCCACGCGCTGGAGGACATTTAGCATGATCAAATAAGGACCGATTACAACCGCGGGAAGCTTTTGAAAAATCGACGGTCAATTTATTTCGAATCTCGAAAGCATTCTGGTGCAGAATAATGCGACTTTTATCGCCACTGCGTGACGCCTTTAAGGGAACGGCCCTCTCCTGGCTCAGGTCTTATTTAACTGATCGCTATCAGTATGTTGATGTAAATGGTGATATTTCTAGACGTACTGAGGTAAAGTTTGGTGTTCCACAAGGTTCTGTCTTGGGTCCACTGCTTATTTCTAGGACCACATGCAGCTAGAAGTAAGTTTTCTGATTACATAGTAACTCTGGATGGCCTTTCTGTTTTTTCATGTGTAGCACTAAAAGACCTCGGAGTGATTATTGACCCCAGTCTTTCATTCGAAACTCACATTGATAACATTACCTGGATAGCTTTCTTTCACCTCAGAAATATTGCTAAGATAAGAAATTTAATGTTACTGCATGATGTGGAAAAACTAGTTCATGCTTTTGTTACCTCCAGGTTGGATTATTGTAATGCCTTACTGTCTGGATGTTCCAATAAGTGCATAAACAAGCTCCAGTTAGTTCAAAATGCAGCAGCAAGAGTCCTTACTAGAACTAGAAAATATGACCACATCACGCCTGTCTTATCCACACTGCATTGGCTCCCAATCAAATTTCGTATTGATTATAAAATACTACTATTGACCTTTAAAGCACTGAATGGTCTCGCTCCACAGTACCTGAGTGAACTTCTGGTCCTCTATGACCCGCCACGCCTACTTAGATCAAAAGGTGCAGGCTATCTGCTAGTACCTCGTATAGTGAAGGCTATATCAGGGGGCAGAGCCTTTTCTTACAAAGCCCCACAGTTATGGAACAGCCTTCCAAGTAGTGTTCAGGAATCAGACACAGTCTCAGCATTTAAGTCTAGGCTGAAAGCATATCTGTTTAGTCAAGCCTTTTGTTAATGGTGTTTATGAGGTAAAGGTGTAGATCTGGAGGATCCTCAGACATAGAGTGTTTTTGTAAACTGGGATGTATGGATGCTGTCAGTCCCCCACTCGCTTGCTCACTCGAGTTTGTTGACGGTGTAGTGGCTGCTGCTTTATGTCCTGGGACTCCCTCATGGCTGTGTTACCTTCTGGCTCTCCCCTTTTAGTTATGCTGTCAGTTAGTTGCCGGAGTCCCTGCTTGTACTCAGTGCAATATGTATACTGTTCCTACTTATTCAGGTGACATTGGGCATACCTAACAACCTGTGTCCCCCCCCCCCCCAAAAAAAAAAAAAATCTGTCCCTCTGAGTTACATGTCGATCCTGGGATCAAGATGCTGACCTCTTCTGCTCCTCGGACCTGCCTGATCCATCCTGGTGCCTTGTGTCTGGTTGGAGTCTCATCGCATCGCTCCTGTGGAGGATGGCCCCATGTGGACAGTTGGGGGTCGTGCCTGGAGGACGCTCTGGACTCTTGCAATGGTGCTTTTGTGGCTGGGGACTGCAGTTGACTTGCTGACTTTAGGACTGCAGTTGACTTGCTGACTTTAGGACTGCAGTTGACTTGCTGACTTTGGGACTGCGGTTGTCGTGAACGGTTTTGCACTCGGGTTTCCATCAGTGGGGGGTTTATAGCATCAACAAAGCTGACCTTATGCTAGGACTGTTAATGTTATAGTCATGTTGTCTGTTGTTGCCCAAATGAGGATTGGTTCCCTTTTGAGTCTGGTTCCTCTCGAGGTTTCTTCCTCATGTCATCTGAAGGGGTTTTTCCTTGCCACCATTGCCACAGGCGTGCTCATTGGGGATAGATTAGGGATAAAATTAGCTCATATTTTAAGTCGTTCAAATTCTGTAAAGCTGCTTTGTGACAATGTTTATTGTTAAAAGCGTTATACAAATAAACTTGACTTGACAATATGATGGGGGCATGACATCAATTGTCTTACCTTACTGTGCAAGGTGTTTCATTAGGAGAGGAGCTCTGGTGCGGGCCTCGCGGCCCATCTCCGTTTCTGTGCATCCTAATGAAGCAGTCATCATAACTAGCGATGGACGTCCGCTGCCGATTAGAAACACCTGCTCTTTCAGGCTCATTCTTGACTGACAGGAGCGGAACCCGATATCGTCTTCTGCTGTTTGAAGGTTCTGAGATACTTTTCTGCTCACCATGAGTGTAAAGAGTATTTGAGTTACTGTAGAATTTCTGTCAGCTCCACCCACTCTGGCCATTTTGTTCTGTTCTCTCTCATTAACAAGGCGTTTCTGACCACAGAACTGCTGCTCACTCGATGCTTTTTTTTTCTTTCTCCGCACTATTGTGTGTAAAGCTCTGGAGACTCTAGTGATCAGCAGTTTGTGAAATCCTCAAAAACGAGCCCATCAGACACCAACAACCACACCATGGTCAAAGTCAGTGAGAAACTCTTGATTTGTATCTTCATGATTTTATGCATTGAGTAACTCAAACACTCTTTACACTCATGGTGAGCAGAAAAGTATCTCAGAACCTTCAAACAGCAGAAGACGATATCGGGTTCCGCTCCTGTCAGTCAAGAATGAGCAAGAGATCAGCTGATTGGTTCGAACGGCATGAATCAGCAGGGGCGTTTCATGTTCCTATTAAAAGGAACTACTGAGTGTATTTTTGAAGTATTTATAAATAATTAATGTCCTGAAAGTGATTTTACATGTATGCAGTTCCAGAGTTTCATGGGACCTTTTGGATGTTTCTTTCCCCCCGGGAATCTCACATAGCATCTGGACCCGATAGTGAACACAGAAAGTAAACAGGAACGTATTTTGGATTCACCCTTAGGAATTAATTAATTAATTAGTGGATTTTTTTTTCTAGCAAAAATATATAAGGCAACATTACTATGGGTTAAAAAGCAAAAAAAAAAAAAAAAAACCCTAAACTTTAAAATTAAAATAAATCAGACTCACTACTGTTTCTTTATAGGACCATCTGAAAACCATGTGAAGGCAGTGTTACTATATACTACAATACACCAGAGAGAGAGAGAGAGAGAGAGACTGTGTGTGTGTGTGAGAGAGAGAGAGAGAGAGAGAGAGAGAGAGACTGTGTGTGTGTGAGAGAGAGAGAGAGAGAGAGAGAGAGAGAGAGACACACACACACACACACACACACACACACACACACACACACACACACACACACACACATCTGGCCACAGTGCTCAGGAAACAACTGCTTCACTTCACTGCTGTCATCACCTAGCTGTGTGTGTGTGTGTGTGTGTGTGTGTAGAATGTCTGCATTAGCCTGACTCAACACGTTTGGCTGTAATTAAGGTTGAAACTTCGTTCCCTCTACAGATGTACAAGACAGCCAGATCTGAGTAAACCTCTGGACAGCAGTGTGGTGGAAGCTGTTGAACTCTGTGGCTTCCAGATGGCTTCAGTGTGAAGAGTTGTGTGTGTGTTAGTGCACCTGTGTGTATACATGCACGCATGGCTGTATGTGGCTGCTTGAGGACAAAAAAAAATAAATCAATCTGGAGATGGCTGAGAGGGCTACTATGTTGGAAAGGAGATGTGACTCAGGCACACCACTTTCACACTCACCCTCTCTGACACACATTTCTACTTGACCACATCTCACGCCCTCTGAAGCTGCACTGCCTTTTGCCCAACACTAGAGGGCAGTGTGAGCCTGCTGTCTAGCATGCCGGTCTTTATTGTTATTGACCCCCAGGATGGGGACCACCAACATCCAACTGGTCAGAACAGCTCCAGCTTCATGTCCATCATATTCAGTGTCAATGAGTTTTCCAGAACAGCAGCTCTGACGACACTCACATCTGGATTATATGAATGCAATCAACACATATGTTTGTGTTTCTAGAGTAACAACTCAAAGAACTTCTATGGTGGATCATTGATGGAGTGATTGTGTCTTAGATGTTCATTTAACGTTTATGGAAGGAGTCTCCAGTGTGAGTGCTTTGTAACAGTCAGTAAGTTTTGAGGTTTTTTTTGTCTTATTACTTCACCCATGATGGAGTAAGCGGGGCGAGATATTGTAATCAGTGCAGTTTGTTTGCTTATCTGTTTGTTTGTTTGTGTGTCTGTCTGTTAACAATCTAGTGTCGAGACGGTTGCACCGATTGACTTCAAATTTTCAGGGAAGGTGGCCAATGGTCCATAGATTACCTGATTAAATTTTTGGGGGTAATCTGGTCAAGGTGAAGGTCACCGGAAAGGTCAACCTTTCGGTCAAAATAACATTTTCCATTCTAACTCAAAAACAGTTGCCGATAGACAGATATTTACTAGTATGAGCATATAGGAACTCCCATATGGCCTTTCATTTGGCACCATGATCTTTGACCTTGAGTTTGACCTTGAAAGGTCAAACTCAAGGTCATGGATTTTCAGAGGGCTGTAACTTGAAAACGGTTGATGGTAGACAGATATTTACCATTATCAACTTATAGGAAGTGCCATATGGGCTTTCATTTGGCACCATGATCTTTGACCTTGAGTGACCCTGAAAGGTCAAACTAAAGTTCATGGGTTTTCAAAGGGCTATAACTTTAAAATGGTTCATGATAGCCAGATGTTTGCCATTATCAACGTATAAGAAGTCCCATATGGGATTTCAGTTGGCACCATGACCTTTGACCTGGAATGACTTTGAAATGTCAAACTCAAGATCATGGATTTTCATAGGACTATGACCTGACAGCTGATGATTGAGAAATATTACCATTATCAACATATAGGTATAAAATAAGCGCTGCCGGGCGAGGTTTGTTTTGTTAACCTCAGTGGAGAAAAAAAAAAGACTGCGTTAAAAAAAGAGATGACAGTTGTTTACAGCTGTTCTAACACAAGCGATAACAGAAACTAACTTGTCTCCTGGATATTCCATACTTGGTCATTTATTGGTTAATAAATAAATAAAAATTGCAGTTGTTGGCAAATTGCTGTGAATTAAATTAAGAGGGATAGATCAGTTCAGGGTGTGCAATTATAGCAAAATAATCAGTGTTATTCTATCCACATTCGCTGGATATGAGCATGCTCTGATTGGCTACTCTGCTACTAGGATATCAGCTCATATACCGTGAGGAGAGAAAAACAAAATGGTGGCACGCATCAAATAATAATAATAATAATAATAATAATAATAATAATAAGTTGAATTTATATAGCGCCGTTCAAGAAACCCAAGGACGCTTTACAATTATAGACAAAGAAAAAAAAATATAAAGGAAAAAAAAAGTCAGATATATCACTTTATCAAGTATTTAAAAAGTATTAAAAAGAAACAGAAATAGCTAAAGAAGATATTTTTTTGTTTTTTTTCCCCCCAATAGCTTCTGGTCCAGACTCCAGCCCAGTCGGTGGCAGTAATGCACCTTTAAGTTGGTTTGCCAACCGCTAAAAAAAAAACCCTAAAGAAGAAGAAGAACTCTACTTGAACACAACCCCCCCCCCAAAAAAAAGCAACAAAATATGGAATAAGAGTATTTGATGCAAAGAATGTATCTTTTTTTATTTTTCAAGATTTATTTTTTCCACATTTTTCACAAATTGCTCCTGTCATTTCGCCGGTTTGTTTACACTCTATGCAGAAATAATTTTGTCAGACGTTTTGTATGAAGTTCTTATTCTCATCTCATTATCTCTAGTCGCTTTATCCTGTTCTACAGGGTCGCAGGCAAGCTGGAGCCTATCCCAGCTGACTACGGGTGAAAGGCGGGGTACACCCTGGACAAGTCGCCAGGTCATCACAGGGCTGACACATAGACACAGACAACCATTCACACTCACATTCACACCTACGCTCAATTTAGAGTCACCAGTTAACCTAACCTGCATGTCTTTGGACTGTGGGGGAAACCGGAGCACCCGGAGGAAACCCACGCGGACACGGGGAGAACATGCAAACTCCACACAGAAAGGCCCTCGCCGGCCACGGGGCTCGAACCCGGACCTTCTTGCTGTGAGGCGACAGCGCTAACCACTACACCACCATGCCACCCTGTATGAAATTCTTATTTATCGAATTTGCAAAAAATAAAAATGATCCCTTTCTCAAAATCCAGTGAATGTGGCCAGAATAAAACGGTTATTCCACTCAATCTTGTTGTACATGGATTATAGCCAACTCGGTGCTACGCGCCTCGTCGGCTATCAGCTCATGTACAACTCGATTTTGTGCAGGGTTTGAATTATGAATTCATCTTTGTGAAGGTCTCTTTTAAAAAAAAAAAGGAAAGGTGTGTGGATGCGGTGAGTAAATATATAAATAAATGGCCTAACAGGTGCGCTTTCCGTGAGTGAGTGGCTACCGTATGTGGTTTGTTCGGCTATACTCGCATACACACAGAGTAGTCTTTTTGTTGTTGTTGTTGTTGAACATGTTTTTGATATTTTCCTCTCGCCTACACTTTAAACAGAGGGAAAATGGGTTCTACTAGTAGAAAATAAAAGCCATTCTCTTACCATCACACAGACAAAATAGTCCAAAGTGGTCCGTTTTCAGCAGGCTGTGGTCATGATGTTTTTCTTGAAAACTTAACCAACAAATGAAACCAAGGTCAAGTGGTTCTTCTTCTGAAAGGATTAATGTGTGTGTGTGTGTGTGTGTGTGTGTGTGTGTGTGTGTGTGTGTGTTAACGTTCGCAAGCTCTCAAAAGGATAGGATATTCTTTTGGAAAACATGTTTATTCTTATTCTTATTATTATTTAAGGCTATTTGTCTATCTTTAATGTAAATATTACTCAGTATATTAAAGGAAAATGAGCTTTATTTGTGATCAAAAATATAATGATGCTGCATTTTTAGAGACGTCCAGAGATATACGATTTTACTGCTTTCCACATAATCTGAACCATGATTTTGTGAAATAACAGTTAATTGTTCTCTGCTTTGCATCAGACCATATCACACCACCCTGTCATGGATTATTCTCCGATAGCAGCATGCGCCATCATGTTTTCTTCCATGAGCATACAGTGGTGCTTGAAAGTTTGTGAACCCTTTAGAATGTTCTATATTTCTGCATAAATATGACCTAAAACATCATCAGATTTTCACACAAGTCCTAAAAGTAGATAAAGAGAACCCAGTTAAACAAATGAGACAAAAATATTATACTTGGTCATTTATTTATTGAGGAAAATGATCCAATATTACATATCTGTGAGTGGCAAAAGTATGTGAACCTTTGCTTTCAGTATCTGGTGTGACCCCCTTGTGCAGCAACAACTGCAGCTAAGCGGTTCTGGTAACTGTTGATCAGTCCTGCACACCGGCTTGGAGGAATTTTAGCCCGTTCCTCCGTACAGAACAGCTTCAACTCTGGGATGTTGGTGGGTTTCCTCACATGAACTGCTCGCTTCAGGTCCTTCCACAACATTTCCATTGGATTAAGGTCAGGACTTTGACTTGGCCATTCCAAAACATTAACTTCATTCTTCTTTAACCATTCTTTGGTAGAATGACTTGTGTGCTTAGGGTCGTTGTCTTACTGCATGACCCACCTTCTCTTGAGATTCAGTTCATGGACAGATGTCCTGACATTTTCCTTTAGAATTCGCTGGTATAATTCAGAATTCATTGTTCCATCAATGATGGCAAGCCGTCTTGGCCCAGATGCAGCAAAACAGGCCCAAACCATGATACTACCACCACCATGTTTCACAGATGGGATAAGGTTCTTATGCTGGAATGCAGTGTTTTCCTTTCTCCAAACATAACGCTTCTCATTTAAACCAAAAAGTTCTATTTTGGTCTCATCCGTCCAAAAAACATTTTTCCAATAGCCTTCTGGCTTGTCCACATGATCTTTAGCAAACCGCAGATGAGCAGCAATGTTCTTTTTGGAGAGCAGTGGCTTTCTCCTTGCAACCCTGCCATACACACCGTTGTTGTTCAGTGTTCTCCTGATGGTGGACTCATGAACATTAACATTAGCCAATGTGAGAGAGGCCTTCAGTTGCTTAGAAGTTACCCTGGGGTCCTTTGTGACCTTGCCGACTATTACTTGCCTTGCTCTTGGAGTGATCTTTGTTGGTCGACCACTCCTGGGGAGGGTAACAATGGTCTTGAATTTTGTGAAGATCAGACTTTGATAGATCCCTGTTCTTTAAATAAAACAGGGTGCCCACTCACATCTGATTGTCATCCCATTGGTTGAAAACACCTGACTCTAATTTCACCTTCAAATGAACTGCTAATCCGAGAGGTTCACATACTTTTGCCTCTCACAGATATGTAATATTGGATCATTTTCCTCAATAAATAAATGACCAAGTATAATATTTTTGACTCATTTGTTTAACTGGGTTCTCTTTATCTACTTTTAGGACTTGTGTGAAAATCCGATGATGTTTTAGGTCATATTTATGCAGAAATATAGAAAATTCTAAAGGGTTCACAAACTTTCAAGCGCCACTGTTTACTAATCCTGATCCAACCCAACTACACATCTTTTGCAAGTACCTTTCAAGCTGTGACACTACTGGGATTTGTTCTGGTCTTTTCATTTGTGCTGTATCAAATCCCAAAGTAAAGTAATAACATCACTGATTTACAGTACATTAGGTAAACTGAGTAATAAGTTAGAAAGTGATTCTTGTAATCTTTTCAGTTGTCCCAAGTTGTGTTTGTGCCACAGAGGATGAATATGGATTTGCACTAGATGCCTGCCTGCCCTTTGACCCCAACCTTGAACTCTGACATTTTGGATAAAGCCCTAATAAAGAGCCTTTGCACCTCCATCCTGCTGCCTGTGGCTCCCATGTGTTACACTATTTATTTGACAGAAGGCTCATTATTCTTCTTTGGCACATGTGCAGAAACCTGGAACGTGATGCTGACTGATGTGTGGCATTGATTTCGATTCACCTATTCACCTATATTACCACACAAAAATATACTGAAAGAGAAGAAACCCATTTTCCGATCAAATCTTGACTGAAATATAGAGAAACTAATATAATCTTTTAACGCAGCACGACAATGTTGTTGTTGTACAGTTTACGCCAAGGCCTTTGTAACGATATTCATAGAAGTGTGTGTGTGAGAGAGAGAGAGTGCAGGCAGTCCACCAGAGTTTTATGAAGTTATTTGGTGTTAAAATATGCCTTAATGGATTGCTGGGGATTCATTTCTTACAGAGCAGGAAGCAGACCAGGAGTTTTTCAGGACTATTAATTTGACCGCATGGTGTTATGCCAAAGCCTCCAGGCTGGAACACATTTTTGAGGATGAACGCAAGACGTTTTTGCTCTGTGTGTGTGTGTGTGTGTGTGTGTGTGTGTGTGTGTGTGTGTGTGCACATGTGTGAACACTGGCTTTCCCTCATTCCCTCCTTTGAGCCATAGATATAAAAGTTGGGTGAAGTTGAGGAAGTACAGAGGATAATATAAGTGCAGAGGATGTGAAGATAAATTTTCCCCTCATATAGACACACGTATAAGGGATCTATCCATTTTTCTGCTTTACGCTGAATACGCTCATATAAAAAGACAAGCATGCCAGAGCACTATCTTCATGTTGAGGAAGTAAAAAAAAAAAAAAAAAAAGATACAAAATAAAATCTCTAGGGCATACTGTCATTGGAAATTATTCTCTCCACAGTCGCTGGATATGAGCAATCGCACGCTCTGATTGGCTACTCTACTACTAGGCTATTAGCTCATATACCATGAGTAGAGAAAATCAAATTGGCGGAGCATATTGCTGAACCAACCGAGGATGAAATAAAAACTCTACTCAAAAACAACCCCCCCCCCCCCCGAAAAAAAAAAATGCAACAAAATATGGAATAAAAGTCTTCAATGGTAAGGACATATCTTTTTTTAATTTTTCAAGAATTATTATTATTGCATTTTTTCACAAATTGCTCCTGCCATTTCGCCGATTTGTTTACATTCTAAGCGGAAATGATTTTGTCGAACATTTTTTATAAAGTTTTTATTTATCGAATTTGCAAAAAATAAAAGTAAAAATGCTCTGTTTCTCAAAATCCAGTGAGTGTGGATAGAATAAAACAGTTATTCCACTCAATCTCGTTGTACATGGCTAATAGGCAACTCGGTGCTTCGCGTCTCGTCGGCTATCAGCTCATGTACGACTCAATTTCGGGGAATAACTGTTAAATAACCAGCAGGGTGGTACACCATATCAATTTGCTAACATGTACAATTTATTATTTATTAAAGAATGATAGGTTGTATGTTTTATCTATTTATAGTTACATTTATTGTTGTGGAACGTCCAGAAAACAAGGCAATTTATAGAATAGAATGCCTTTATTGTCACTGCACAAATGTACAACAAAATTTAGTTCATCATCGGAGAGCAAAGCCGCCACCCCATGTTAACCTAACTGCATGTCTTTGGGGGAAACTGGAGCACCTGGAGGAAACCCATGCAGACACAGGGATAATACGCAAACTCCACACAGAAAGGCCCCCGTCGGCCACTGGGCTTGAACCCAGAACCTTCTTGCTGTGAGGCAACAGTGCTAACCACTACACCACCATGCCACCCTGTTACTGTTATCATTACACTTATTAACACATACAGTATGTTTAATAGCTCCCACTAGTCATTCCTTCACAAATCTCTCTTTTTTCTCTCTTTTGGATTTGATAAGATTTAAAAAACACACACACACACACACACACACACACACACACACACACACACACACACAACCCCCCCCCCCCCCAAAAAAAAAAAAACAGCATGCCATGTTCCCGAGAAACCATATGTGCATCGTTCTCCATCCTGTCCTGAACTTTACTGTGTCAACAGTTCACATCAATCAATCGACAGTTACACAATCAATCAATCAATCAATCAATCAATCAATCAATCAATAAGTAAATAGGTTAAGTATTACAAGAGTTTTTTCTTTCTTTTTGTATTTGTTTTTGGCTTATCTTTCCTGCTTTTTGCCTTTTTTGTCATTACTCTTTTACTTCTATTATCTCTGTTGTTCTAATTTTTATATCCCCTTACTTCTTATACGGTCTGTCATTCCTGTAGTCTGGGAGGAGTGGAGGGAAAGAGACAGGGAGAGAGGAAGGGAAAAAGAAAATAGGGGCGGGGATAAACGGTGGCTATTTTGAAGGATCTCATCTCATCTCATCTCATCTCATTACCTCTAGCCGCTTTATCCTGTTCTACAGGGTCGCAGGCAAGCTGGAGCCTATCCCAGCTGACTACGGGCGAAAGGCGGGGTGCACCCTGGACAAGTCGCCAGGTCATCACAGGGCTGACACATAGACACAGACAACCATTCACACTCACACCTACGCTCAATTTAGAGTCACCAGTTAACCTAACCTGCATGTCTTTGGACTGTGGGGGAAACCGGAGCACCCGGAGGAAACCCACGCGGACACGGGGAGAACATGCAAACTCCGCACAGAAAGGCCCTCGCCGGCCACGGGGCTCGAACCCGGACCTTCTTGCTGTGAGGCGACAGCGCTAACCACTACACCACCGTGCCGCCCTTTGAAGGATCTAAAATATTAAATTTTTTTAAAGACTTTTTGTTTGTCACATTGTTCCGTATGTTGTTTCAGAGTATTGGTGTCTTCAGTATTGTAGAAAATGGTAATACAGAAAAACCTATGAATGAGTAGGGGTGTGTAAATTTTTGACTGGTATGGCATATATATACACACACTACAAAATCACTGATACTGTATAAATCACTTAAGGAGTTAATTTGTACTTTAAAAATCTCTCTCTTCGTTTTGTTCATTACACATCTTGTATTCACTCTCTGTGCTCTATTATCTTTGTCTATGTTTTGTTATATTGTGCAACCTTTGTGTTGGTATAATAAAAAAAAAAAAAATCGGTTAACGTATTTATGTCCTGTATGTACTGTTTACATGAGCTTTAATAAGAACCTGTATGGTTTCAAATGAATGGAAAATGTCCAGCTTTGTGTTTCCATGTCTTCTCTTCAGTTTTCTCACTCTGCAGTAGCTGAAGCGTGTGCATAAATGATGAAGAAAGAAAGAGGAATGTGACCCCAAGCACACACTTACACTTTTATATACGCCCATATAAACTATCCCTTACATCTTGATCTCATATGCTGCATTCCTTAACTGTTTGGAACATGCCCTTTCTGAATTCCACTCAAATCTCAGAAGTATGCATCAGTGCCATCAGATGAGTGGCCGCCTACAGCATAAGGGAGGTAGGTGTGTGTGTGTGTGTGTGTGTGCACGCATGTGTGAGATGCATGTGCCAGATCCTGACACACTTCTCCACCTGCATCTCCTCTCACTCCCCAGATTTGCCCAGTTCATTTTGATGTCTGGAGTTGGGAATGATCCCACATGGCTGTCTGAAATATTTGTGCTTCCCAAACCCAAGACTCACCATTACTGCAGTAGATAATCTCACCTAATCTCACTAGAAATGTGGTTCTAATCTTAAAGTACTGTATGTCTTTACTTTTCAACACCTGTCTAAAGTAATGATTTACCGGTACAGTATCATCTCATGATCTTCTTCTTCTTCTTCTTAAGAAGAGAAGATGATCCAGTGTCAGACTGAAGAATTTTGGTTTCCTTTTGAGTCTCGGGGCTTTTCCTTCAACACTGATTACTGTAAAGTTTCTTTGTGACATTTAACAGTTATTCCACGTAATCGAGTCATACATGAGCTGATAGCCGACGAGGCGCATAGCACCAAATTGGCTATAATCCATGTACGACGAGATTGAGTGGAATAACTGTTTTATTCTATTCACATTCACTGGATTTTGAGAAAGGGATCATTTTTATTTTTTTGCAAATGCGATTAAAAAAAAATTATACAAAATGTCCGACAAAATCATTTCCGCTTAGAATGTAAACAAACTGGCGAAATGACAGGAGCAATTTGTGAAAAATGCGATAATAATAATTCTTGAAAAATAAAAAAGATACATTCTTACCATGAAATACTTTTTATTCCATAGTTTCTTGATTTTTTTCCCCTATTTTTGCGGTTTTATTTTCAAGTAGTTTTTATTTCATCCTCCGTTGGTTCAGCAACATGCTCTGTCATTTTCTTCTTCTTCTTTTTTGTTTTTTTTGGTGGTTTGCAAACCAACTTAAAGGTGCATTACTGCCACCGACTGGGCTGGAGTGTAGAACAGGAGATATGGGGGGGGACTCTTCTTTTATCTATTTATGTTTCTTTTAAATAGTTGATAAAGTGATATATCTGACTTGATGCACTCCACCATTTTGTTTTTCTCTACTCATGGTATATGAGCTGATAGTCTAGTAGTAGAGTAGCCAGTCAGAGAGCGTGATTGCTCATATCCAGTGAATGTAGATAGAATAATGTGTATTATTTAATATATGATAATACACAAATAAAATTTAATTGAACCTAATGGTGATTTTTTTCAAAGATGAATGCTATAAGTATATGCTCAATGAAGCAATGTAGAGTTTTTATTCCCTATTTGTAGTACTCAGAAAGGGACTGGTAGACAGGCCTGAGAGGAGTTACTAATCTACTAATCCAATGTTTTTGGGAAGTGGGAGGAAGACATCAAGCCCACATGGACACTCAGTGCGTTTACATGTACATAGAGAAAATCGAATTTCTGCCATAGCTCGACTGAAACCGAAGTTCTAAGTGCCATGGAAACACCTTAGCTCGGCTGAAATCGAACCGAACTGGATTTCTCGTAATCGAGCTACGCGACCTAGATTATGCGATTGTAGCTGAGCTACTTAGTGCATGTAAACCCTATCGAGCTACGTAGTCGAGCTACTTACTTCAGCACCGCCCCTTCCAGAAGTGAGGAGTGACAAGACCACAAGCGGGAAACACAACAGCCTTGGTCGGCATGACAACAGTAGTAGAAACGTGCACTTCTGGAGCAATGAGGAGACAGAGTTCATGCTCATTCAGCTTAAGGAGTTGAATATATACACACACACACATATATATATATATATATATATATATATATATATATATATATATATATATATATATATCGATGTTGTTGTCCTCGTCATCATTCTTCTTGTGAACACGGAACTGATAACTTTGTTTATACGCTTGAATAGCTCTTCTTCATGACGACAACCGGAAGTGTACCAACACGATGGGGCGTGTAGCGCCCCCTGTGGCTCTGGTGCACAATGTACCTCACACAATAGCTCGATTTCCTTGTGTGCATGTAGGATTGGATTTCTCTGGCACCCCTGCTGGGACCCTTAGCTCGATTACCGACAGTAGCTCGATTTGGATGTGCATGTAAACGCACTGAGTGTTACTCCTTTTCGACCAACAGGGGAGCAGATTCTTGAACCAGTTCCGTTCAGGATTCTTTGAATCTTGGTGTCAGCTTGTGAACCATCCCATGTTTTCGCTAGTTTTGTTTATGGGGGAAGCCATGACCGAAAGGTTAGAGAAGCAGCTTTGGGACCAAAAGGTCACTGGTTTGGTGCTTCTGCACAGAATTGATGAATGGCTTCCTCCTTGTGTAATACAGTTTCAGGTTGCATTTCTGGATGAAGCAGCGAACTTTGTTAAGTAACAGCAATTTTCTGAAGTACTCCAAAGGCCATGTGGCTATATTTGTCAAATTAGCATGACAGTTTTTCAGGCAGTGCTGCCTGAGATCTCAAAGGTCACGCACTTTCAACAGTGGTTTCTGACCTCGCCCTTTACTCACTGAGATTTCTCCGAATTTCCTGAATCTTTTCACAATATTATGTTCTGTAGATTTTGAAAGACTTAAATTCTCTGCAGTCTTGCATTGAGAAATGTTCTTTTTGAATTGACTAACAATTCTCTCAGAAATTTTGGCACAAAGCAGTGAGCCACGCCCCATCCTTGCTTGCAAAGACTGAGCCTTCGGTGCTGCTCCTTTTATACCCAATCACGATAGCATTTAACCTACTTATTGTGGAATCTTCCAAAGTGGTGTTACTTGAATATCCTAAAAACTTTTCAGCTTTATTTTGCCTCTATCCCAACTTTTTTTGAATGTGTCCCACGCATCAAATTCTAACATCATTTATATTTACAAAATACAATTAAGTTGGTCAGGGCAGCACAATGGTATAGTGGTTAGCACTGTCGCCTCACAGCAAGAAGATTCTGGGTTCAAGCCCCGTGGCCAGCGAGGGCCTTTCTGTGTGGAGTTTGCATGTTGTCTGCGTGGGTTTCCTCCGGGTGCTCCGGTTTTCTCCAAAGACATGCAGGTTAGGTTAATTGGTGGCTCTAAATTGACCGTAGGTGTGAGTGTGAATGGTTGTTTGTCTCTGTGTGTCAGCCCTGCAATGATCTGGCAACTTGTCCAGGGTGTACCCTGCCTCTCGCCCATAGTCAGCTGGGATAGGCTCCAGCTTGCCCACGACCCTGTGCAGGATAAGCGGTTACGGATGATGGATGGAATTAAGTTGGTCAGTAAAACTACTGAAACAATTTTCTTTGTACATTTGTCAGTTAAATAAAGGTTCACGCGAATTAACAAATCACATATTTTTGTTTTTATTGCCTTTTGGAAAATATCCCAACTTTTCTGGAAATGGGGTTAGTAGAATATCCAGATGTTTAATATGTGTTTTTATACATATCCGGATTTGCATCAAAAGCTAAATCAATTGTTCCTTGGCCCATGGCCCACCTTTCCTCAAAATTTCATCAAAATCAATTCACTGGTTTTTATGTTGCACTGGGAACAGGCAGACAAACAAACAAACAAAACAAAACAAAACAAATAAGTGGCAAAAACAACTGCAATAATCAAAATCTTGGGCGTCACCTAGAAGAGGACTGGTTTCCCTTTAGGTTAGTCTTATAATTCTTCCTTTTCAAATATGAGATAGTATCTCAATTCATCCATCCATTATCCATAACCGCTTATCCTGTGCAGGGTCGCAGGCAAGCTGGAGCCTATCCCAGCTGACTATGGGTGAGAGGTGGGGTACACCCTGGACAAGTCGCCAGATCATAGAGACAAACAACCATTCATACTCACATTCACACCTACGGTCAATTTAGAGCCACCAATTATCCTAACCTGCATGTCTTTGGACTGTGGGGGAAACCGGAGCACCCGGAAGAAACCCACAGAGACACGAGGAGAACATGCAAACTCCATACAGAAAGACCCCCGTCAGCCACAGGGCTCAAACCCAGAATCTTCTTGCTGTGAGGCGACAGTCCTAACGACTACGCCACCATGCTGCCTATCTCAATTCAATTCACTTTTATTTATATAGCTTTTAATTTTAACAATAGACATTACAGAAATGTAGATCTGTAATGCACAAGCCAAAAGGTAACAGTGGCAAGGAACAACTCCCTGAGATGAGATGAGGAAGAAAAGGAAATCACCCTCATCTGGATGACGTCAGGATTGTAAATCTTTACAGTATACAGGTGTAGAAGGGTGAAGAGAAAGGATGTTCAGGAGCAGATTGTAAATATGAGTCCTTGGATGAGCACAGGATGGTCTATCTTTTGTTCTTAGTGACAAAATATTCTTCAGTATCCAGGTGATAATATCCACTGGGGCAAAGGAATAAACTGCTTTTAAGTTTTTTCCCCTGTCACTGTCACCTCAGGTTTGCTTATAAACATCTACTGTATATATTATACGAGATTGAAATTAGAGAATATCATCATCAATGTGGCCTCAGCCGAGCTATACGCCTGGTGGCTCAGTCATCACGATTGTTGATGCACGATGTTAGTTCAGAGAGACTCTGAGCCCCAGTGTCCCTCATTAGTGTGTCTAGAAAGGTGGCTGGAGGGCAACCCCTCCTCAGATGATCATGGGTTGGGCGGCACAGCATCAACTGGCTTGTGGGAAGGTCAGGGTGGTGATAGCAATGTCCAACAAGGCCAAGCCTCCTGTAGAAAATCTTGTCCGGGATGTCACCATACAACTCCAAATTGGTGATATGGCCTCTCCGGTTGATGTTAAGTACCCTAGGAAGCATGTGCATGTAGGTGCCATTTAGGGATTTCTCCAGTGCAATTGTGAGGGTCCAGCCCTCACAGCCATAAAGCAAAACAGATTCGACAGTAGCTGAGAAGAAGCAAAGCTTTAGCTGTCTAAATAGAGTCGATCGCAAGAAATGGTGAAACAGCGTCCTTAACGTGGAACCGTACAGCAGTTTTTATAGTATTGGCTCTGATCACTGTGTTGTTGTTATGAGGACACGCCTAAATCTGTGGTCTCCCAAGTGACTCCCTGCCAGTAAACAGCACTACGACTGGAAATTATTGTCTTTGAATCCTGACCTGTAAACAAGATACACCAGGGAAGTACGAAATAGTGGGGCGGCACGGTGGTGTAGTGGTTAGCGCTGTCGCCTCACAGCAAGAAGGTCCGGGTTCGAGCCCCGTGGCCGGCGAGGGCCTTTCTGTGTGGAGTTTGCATGTTCTCCCCGTGTCCGCGTGGGTTTCCTCCGGGTGCTCCGGTTTCCCCCACAGTCCAAAGACATGCAGGTTAGGTTAACTGGTGACTCTAAATTGACCGTAGGTGTGAATGTGAGTGTGAATGGTTGTCTGTGTCTATGTGTCAGCCCTGTGATGACCTGGCGACTTGTCCAGGGTGTACCCCGCCTTTCGCCCATAGTCCGCTGGGATAGGCTCCAGCTCGCCTGCGACCCTGTAGAAGGATAAAGCGGCTACAGATGATGAGATGAGTACGAAATAGTTTCCAATTACTTGAAGTTGAGGAGGAAGACCCCTCTGAAAGATACGAAAGGTTCGTCGATGCTCACATCAATGCAGCTGAGAAATGGGTACCTAAAAGGACAAGGACAGCTTCCACAAAACTCTTACGTCATCCTGAAATATCTTCTGCAATGCAAAGGGTTAATGCCGCTCAAGCTTCATTTGCATTTGCAATTAGAGAATAGACTGTACAATAAAGATTATATTATATTATACTACCTTGATTTTCTGTAGTTAATTAGGTCGTTAGTGTATCACTGACATTTCGAACCGAGTCTAGTTTTTGAGATCGCATAATACAGAAAATACCTTTTAAAAAATACTGATAAAATGTTTTCTGTTTCTAATTGGAAGTATATATCTATGTAATTTTAGCACTGTGGTTAAAGAATATTTACCCAAACAACAAATTACAGTATATCCTCAGGATCAGCCATCCAAAAGGAACATTTTCTGAGCTTCGGGGTACTTTTAAGATCTTGATGTTTTTATCTTGACAGGCAAAGTGCAATTGTGTTTGCTTTTTGTCATTCTAAGTGGTTCTGCTTCGCTGAAGACCATTCGAGAACCAAGAACTGTTGTTATCGTTGGCTTCAGCAGTGAGCAGAAGTTAGTGAGCTATGTCCCGTGTGCGCTTAAAACGTCTCAGATCAAAACACATTACAGTTCAGTGTGTCAAATCTGGACGGCTCAACTTCAAAGTCAGCGTAGTCCCTACTGTGAGAGAGAGAGAGAGAGAGAGAGAGAGGCAGCAACAACTGAAGAACAAGACAAGTGATGGAAGGTGAAAGTTGAATAAGAGGTGAAGATTATTTTTATCAGAATAGAAAGGATTGTGCCAGCTGTCTCTGACAATGTGTGTGAATATTTTGTGTTGGTGTGTGTGTGTGTGTGTGTGTGTGTGTGTGTGTGCAGGGGTTATTATGGTGTTGTATGTCCTCTCTTCACTGGCTGACTGCACCTGAGACCAGATACAGTTAATTATCCACCACACACACACACACACACACACACACTAGGGGTGCATGAAGCAACCAGACTGACAGAAGAACCTTCCCCTGGAGGGACACAAGTAAAGAATTGTGAGAAGAACGACAGACAGAGAGAAAGAGAGAGAGAGAGAGAGAGCGAGAGAGATCTGGAGCACAAACTAAAGAACTGATCCTCAACATTAAAGCATCTAGAGAAGGCAGTGTTTCATACAGAAAACATCACATCAACATTTAGGAGTGAATTACAAAGGAACAGATAACAAACATCAACAGAAGAATGCAAGAACTCACAGGAAATCCAGATCACACATCCGTGTCGTTCCTCACCTGCTTCCTCCATCTCACTTCATCGTCTCAGTAGCCGTGAACCGACGGCTCAGGAACAGGTGGCACCATGCCCACTCCGGTCAAGTCGTCTCTAGACGGTATGGCATGTGACCCAGGGGAGCTGGAGCAGGTGGAGCGGGCAGTCCCAGCAGGTTTTGGGAAAGTGCCCCGAGACTTGGTGAGAAACTTCCCACATACTAAACGTGTGGGCAGCTACCTGGTGGGCAAAATGATCAACAAAGGCTCTTTTGCTAAGGTGATGGAGGGGATGCATATTAGCACGGGAGAGAAGGTGAGACCAACACACACACACAGACACTGCTGTCAATCAATGGAATAACATCACATGCTAAAACGTGCCAGTCAGTACTACGTTGAAGGACCGTCATCCATATTTTATGCTGTTTCTCAGTTTACGGTGTGTGTGATAGTCTCCCATCAAGCCTGCGATATGGTCATAGATGAAAAGTGGCTGCACCGTCGTACGGTACAATATAACAGCACTGTTTAATATAAAAATCAAAAGTAGTTTTTTGACTCAATGATATAAAAAGAATGGTGATTGCTAAATTTAAAAAAAAATCGGACATAAAAATATATATTTTTTTATTTTAACCTCTACTTTCAAAGATAACCATAGGATCAAGTTGGAGATGCAGCAACAACAAGACAGAGATTTCTAAATACATTTCTGCTTTCTTTTCAACAGTAATATGTTTGTTCATGTGACTGATCAGGCTTCCTGTTAGTTTCATATAAAAGGTATTAACATTATGATTAAATAAAATGAATAAAGTGGATTGTTTTATGGAATTCCAACTTACTATCATCAGGCTAACAGAACTACATTATGGACTAGAGATTTCCCAAATTAAAGCATGTCGGTGGTACGTCATTCCAGAGCTTTAGTATGACTTTAGAAATTTTAATATTAGATTTGTCTACTGTTTTTGAATTCATTCTTTTTTATCCCCCCAGCATATAATTCAGGGGGATAAAGCTATAGCTCTGTCCCTCTGTAAACATTTTAGTTTCCTGAGCATAACTCAAAAACTATTAGGATTTTTTTTTTTTACGAAACCTGACAGTTATGTTAAGTGGCTAGAGAAGTTGTGCCTTTTGAGATTTTGGGATTCCTGTGATTTTAATTTTTTCCATATTTCCACGGCAACCAATTCAATGCAGGAAAATCTGGAGTGGGGTTTCATGTGGGGGCTGAGGGGATAGGTCATCTCTTGATGACTCTTGTTGTTGTTGTTGTTGTTGTTATTATTATTATTATTTGTAATGAAAAAGTTATTTGTAGTATAGAACAGTGTTGTAGTCGAGTCACTAAACCTCAAGTCCGAGTCCAGTCTCGAGTCCCCGGTGTTCAAGTCCGAGTCATTAAAAAAATTTCGGGTCGAGTCCGAGTCCAACACTCCAACCGCACCATTTGATGGTGTCTGTTTCAGCACCATTAATATTAGTTTGTTCCTGAACATGGCGTATGAACAGGTGAATGTGCTTCTCTTTGTCAGGGAGTGCGAAGTATTCTGTCAGAGACGGTTGGGAGATGGATGTAAGTGCAGAAGGTGTGTTTATTTATACAAGTGAAGACGGTAAACAATCTAGAATGGCAGGCAAAATCGTAAAATGGTGAAACAGGCGATAGGTCGAGTGACGCACAAACAGGCTATCGTAGACTCGGCAGAATCAAAGACGAGAAACAGGAAATCAGGGATCAGGAAACCAAACAAGGAAATAAGGCTCGGTAATGTATCAGCAATGCAACTCAATACTTCGCAAAGTAAGTGTGTTTTCACAGTTTTTATATCGGCACGCTGACTGCACCTTAATCCTGTGCAAGTGCAAGTCGTTTACGGAGCACGTGCGAGAGTCCGCTTGGTGCACGCGCTGTCGAGAGCGCGCCCAAGAGTCTATCTGATGCATGCACCACGGTGCACAAGTGTGACACTTGCACAAAATTAGTACAAACATTAATGTAGATATAAATATCTTATGCCAAATTATTATGGCATGTTACAAAAAATAAAGAAAAAAATCAGAGTCCTCGTCGCCAATTTACAAGTCCGAATGCAGTTAATGTATGAGTCCAAGTCCAAGTCTGAGTCATCAGTGCTCAAGTCCAAGTTGAGTCACGAGTCCTTAAAATTAGAGCATGAGTCAGACTCGAGTACTACAAGCCTGGTATAGAATAGAAGAGGATCATTAACTCGTACGCCTTAATGATACTCAGTTAATTAGCAGTATAATTGTTGCATTTGTATCAGGAGGTAAGAAGGGAATAAATAACTAGACACTCAATTGATACGTTTATCAATTTCACAATGTGTAATCTCCTGATAAATAGATGCTGCGTGATATATTTCTTTTTATCTTGCCGAAATGTTTTTTTCTTGAGCGAACTCAAAAGTCCCCTCAAGTTGAGCAGATACACAATTGTCACAAAAAAAGCATTTTCAGGTTGACTGAATTCTCCATTTGCAATAAAATGCAACACTTTTTAATGCTTTATTTATTAACTATCAGGATCATTTTTACATGGTGTGGCACAGTGAGCACTGAAATAACTAAATAAAAACTGAGTTGATGGCAAAAAAAAAACCCTTATAGCAAAGTATATTTGGAATTTATCCATCCATCCATCCATTATCTGTAAAGCGCTTATCCTGTGCAAGGTCATGGGCAAACCAGAGTCTTTCCCAGCTGACTATGGGCGAGAGGCGGGGTACACCCTGGACAAGTCACCAGATCATTGCAGGGCTGAAACATAGGCCCTGTCCACACGGCAACGGATTCAGGTGACTCCGATACAATTGCTTATCGTTTAGGCCTGGCGTCCACATGGCACCGGCGTTTTGGGTGCCCAAAACGCAATCTTTGTTTGGAAAGAGTGGAAAGATCTGGCAACGTTGCCGTTGTGAAGTCGTCTGGATGAGTAGAACGGATTTGTTTACGATGACGTCACAACCACATGACTGTGAGTGCTTCACGCCAGGTAGAAGTGTAACGAACTCGATGCGAGTTGTCAACAAATCCTATAACTTGGTTCATGAAACGCGCTTACAAAATATTTTCACTGTGAATATTTATTGTGTAATGGTGCAAAGTGAGAGAGAGAGAGAGAGAGAGAGAGACTCTGCCCTTAGGGCAGAGTCAATTCCGCCAGCAAAAATAGGGAAAAAAAGGAGCGATCTCACCTCATCAGATGTTGGTTTAAGTCCTACAATACATTCCTCAAAAAGGGCGTAGAAGAGCAAATTAATCCATCAACGTGTAGCATTCAATTTATTCCGGACCATTAAAGACGCCGCCTTCCGCGTAGAATCATACGTCATCCTCGCCGCCATATTGGATAGGACAAAGCGGAGAATAAAGATTCATGTGCTGCGTTTAACTGTACCAACAGGTTTACCATCCAAATGAGATCACATGGGATTACCTTTCACAGGTGAGAAACAACAAATTAATCCATCAACGTGTAGCATTCAATTTATTCCGGACCATTAAAGACGCCGCCTTCCGTGTAGAATCATACGTCATCCTCGCCGCCATATTGGATAGGTCAAAGCGGAGAATAAAGATTAGCTGTGTTTAACTGTACCAACAGGTTTGCCGTCCAAACGAGATCACATGGGATTACCTTTCACAGGTGAGACTGGAAAAATTATTTTCATTGTATTTGGTCATTATAATGTAATTTTACGAACAGATTTTTCTGACTTTGTGGCTAATATGAAGTCTCGCGCATAATAGTTTATGCGCATGCGTCCTTACTTCTTCTATTGTTCTGGTGTCTCTGAAGGGACCGTCTTACAGCGCCCCTAGAGGTGTGGCATGTGTATTGCATCGTTTTCAGCAAGCGTTGCGTTGCCATATGGACCTGATATTTTACTGATCATTGCCCATTTGGACGCGATATATTTTTAAATAACATCTCGTTGCCGTTGTCGTGTGGATGTAGCCATAGATACAGACAACCATTCACACTCACATTCACACCTACAGTCAATTTAGAGCCACCAGTTAACCTAACCTGCATGTCTTTGGACTGTGGGGGAAACCGGAGCACCCGGAGAAAACCCACACAGACAAGGGGAGAACATGCAAACTTGAGATGTCCGAGGCCGAGAATCCATTGGCCACTGGGCTCAAACCCAGAACCTTCTTGCTGTTAGGAGACTGTGCTAACCACTACAACACCATGCTGCCCCACAGTTGGAATATAGATCAACATAAAAATATTGGAGTAACAAATTTTCATGAAAATGAAAATTATACACAAGTCCTCCTAAATTAAATTATGTCATATATTGTACAAACAATCTGATTTGCTACAACTTACAAAAGGTACTTTAAGGTGGCTTTGAGTCACATCCTATGGCGTATAGGGGATTAAATGAGACCTGCTGTTCAGGCTGCATCATGCGTTATTTTATCACATTACCATAGCAACACAATTCAAAATAGCACTTTAACATCATGAATATATTAACATCAAGCTGGCCATATATGAACAAAAGAAAGAATCTGATCTATAAGGCAGTTTGAAAAGATTGGTTTATAATCCCCACTTCCTGTTGCAGGGTGGTGTAGTGGTTAGCGCTGTCGCCTCACAGCAAGAAGGTCCTGGGTTTGAGCCCTGTGGCCGGCGAGGGCCTTTCTGTGCGGAGTTTGCATGTTCTCCCCGCGTCCGTGTGGGGTTCCTCCGGGTGCTCCGATTTCCCCCAAAGACATGCAGGTTAGGTTAACTGGTGACTCTAAATTGAGCGTAGGTGTGAATGTGAGTGTGAATGGTTGTCTGTGTCTATGTGTCAGCCCTGTGATGACCTGGCGACTTGTCCAGGGTGTACCCTGCCTTTCGCCCGTAGTCAGCTGGGATAGGCTCCAGCTTGCCTGCGACCCTGTAGAATAGGATAAAGCGGCTAGAAATGATGAGATGAGATGAGACTTCCTGTTGCCAGATGTGGGAATGACAATGAATCACTAATCTCATGTCTATGTAACTACAGTCCTCTCATTTATATGCATATGAACTTTTGACCCACAATGTAGAGTGCAATTATGGCACACTTTGTTTGTATGGTGTGACATATTAAACTGGTCATGTTGCCATGGTAACATCGTTGAAGCTTCCCAAGAATTCCTTTGAAATGTAGCAAGACTATATTGACATTGGGCTTACCAAGTTTGGTAAGAATCTGATGAAACTTCTAAGAGGAATGTTGAAGAATTTGGATTATACGTACACCTCACTTCCTGTGCCCAGTTGGTAGCACTATGATAATGAATCACTTGTGTTATGTCGATCTAAACTATTGGCATGATTTAATACACTGTACAGTGGGGCAAAAAAGTATTTAGTCAGTCACCAATTGTGCAAGTTCTCCCACTTAAAAAGATGAGCGAGGCCTGTAATTTTCATCATAGGTACACTTCAACTATGAGAGACAAAATGAGAAAAAAAAAATCCAGAAAATCACAGTGTCTGATTTTTAAAGAATTTATTTGCAATTTATGCTGGAAAATAAGTATTTGGTCAATAACAAAAGTTCATCTCAGTACTTTGTTATATACCCTTTGTTGGCAATGACAGAGGTCAAACGTTTTCTGTAAGTCTTCACAAGGTTTTCACACACTGTTGCTGGTATTTTGGCCCATTCCTCCATGCAGATCTCCTCTAGAGCAGTGATGTTTTGGGGCTGTCGCTGGGCAACACGGACTTTCAACTCCCTCCAAAGATTTTCTATGGGGTTGAGATCTGGAGATTGGCTAGGCCACTCCAGGACCTTGAAATGCTTCTTACGAAGCCACTCCTTCGTTGCCCGGGCGGTGTGTTTGGGATCATTGTCATGCTGAAAGACCCAGCCACGTTTCATCTTCAATGCCCTTGCTGATGGAAGGAGGTTTTCACTCAAAATCTCACGATACATGGCCCCATTCATTCTTTCCTTTACACGGATCAGTCGTCCTGGTCCCTTTGCAGAAAAACAGCCCCAAAGCATAATGTTTCCACCCCATGCTTCACAGTAGGTATGGTGTTCTTTGGATGCAACTCAGCATTCTTTCTCCTCCAAACACAACAAGTTGAGTTTTTACCAAAAAGTTCTATTTTGGTTTCATCTGACCATATGACATTCTCCCAATCCTCTTCTGGATCATCCAGATGCTCTCTAGCAAACTTCAGACGGGCCTGGTCATGCACTGGCTTAAGCAGGGGGACACATCTGGCACTGCAGGATTTGAGTCCCTGGCGGCGTAGTGTGTTACTGATGGTAGCCTTTGTTACTTTGGTCCCAGCTCTCTGCAGGTCATTCACTAGGTCCCCCCGTGTGGTTCTGGGATTTTTGCTCACCGTTCTTGTGATCATTTTGACCCCACGGGGTGAGATCTTGCGTGGAGCCCCAGATCGAGGGAGATTATCAGTGGTCTTGTATGTCTTCCATTTTCTAATAATTGCTCCCACAGTTGATTTCTTCACACCAAGCTGCTTACCTATTGCAGATTCAGTCTTCCCAGCCTGGTGCAGGTCTACAGTTTTGTTTCTGGTGTCCTTTGACAGCTCTTTGGTCTTGGCCATAGTGGAGTTTGGAGTGTGACTGTTTGAGGTTGTGGACAGGTGTCTTTTATACTGATAACGAGTTCAAACAGGTGCCATTAATACAGGTAATGAGTGGAGGACAGAGGAGCCTCTTAAAGAAGAAGTTGCAGGTCTGTGAGAGCCAGAAATCTTGCTTGTTTGTAGGTGACCAAATACTTATTTTACCGAGGAATTTACCAATTAATTCATTAAAAATCCTACAATGTGATTTCCTGGATTCTTTCCCCCATTCTGTCTCTCATAGTTGAAGTGTACCTATGATGAAAATTACAGGACTCTCTCATCTTTTTAAGTGGGAGAACTTGCACAATTGGTGGCTGACTAAATACTTTTTTGCCCCACTGTACATGTGAACTCTCAACCACATCACACAACATAAAGTGGAACTATGCCTCACTGTATATGATATATGGGGTTAAAAATATTTCAAAATTAAGCAAATGGTGTGTAAAGAATTACTCATACTCATTATCTCTAGCCGCTTTATCCTTCTACAGGGTCGCAGGCAAGCTGGAGCCTATCCCAGCTGACTACGGGCGAAAGGCGGGGTACACCCTGGACAAGTCGCCAGGTCATCACAGGGCTGACACATAGACACAGACAACCATTCACACTCACATTCACACCTACGGTCAATTTAGAGTCACCAGTTAACCTAACCTGCATGTCTTTGGACTGTGGGGGAAACCAGAGCACCCGGAGGAAACCCACGTGGACACGGGGAGAACATGCAAACTCCACACAGAAAGGCCCTCGCCAGCCACGGGGCTCGAACCCGGACCTTCTTGCTGTGAGGCAACAGCACTAACCACTACACCACCGTGCCGCCCCTCCTGAGATGTTTTATTTTATTTTGTCTTCCTCAGGGTAGTAAAACTCACTTTTGCTGTGAACACTGTCATGACCGCTATCCATGCTATAAAATTAATGCTATTCTCCTGAGAAATGCTGGCAAAAATTCTTAGATTTTTGATAATCTTATAAATAAATCTTATAAAAAAAGATAAATGTTGACAAAAAATGCTACTATGTTTGTTGTTGTTGTGAATGAGCGAGTCGCCAGAAGTCCATAACTGGGGTCCGTAACTGGGGTCCATATCATAGGATACAGACCTGCTCGCCAGCCAATCAGAATGCAGGATTTGATGGAAACCGCACCGTGAATAAAATAAAAGACATTATGTTATATACGAAGGAAAGGAAACGCAGGACCAAACTGATAAATATGGGCGCTCAGCGAGCACCTCGGTGTGATCAGCTGTTCGTTTAGCGACAGAATGATGGAATTGTCAGTGCACGCTCAAAGGTAAACCTGTAGATGGCAGTAATGCAACGCTGTGGATGCCAGCTGCTGTAAAACCCAAAAGAAGAAGAAGAAGGTAAACCTGCGCATGCGCACACGGACTTCCTCTGTCTGCTTGACTGCGCGAAGGGAGCGATTTCATGCACATTATTTGCTTTAATCCCCTCAAATTAAATAACTTCCTCACCACAGGATGACCTGATGTTTTTTAGATATTGCAGAAATAAACATATATCACAATGACTGCATTTCAGAGGGAACTAAATTTCACTGATTTTATGAAATCGAAAAGCCGTCTTGCTTTAAATGGAATATTAAACCATGCCTTTTTTAAAAATATAATACATCGAAATGATTCTCTTAAACTAATTTGCCTGCATATCCAAATTTTTAGCATGTAAAACTTATAGTAGAAGTTTTTCGAGCTTTGGCAAAATTAGCTTTGTACCTCATTTCACTATTTACATATATCTACAGGGAAATAAATGGATAACTGCATGGTTAACAATTTGATCGCAAGAGCATTCAGGTGTTCAAGTGCCTGTGTTTTGGTGGTGGCACTTATCCTTAAGCTGTTTTTTTTTCTTCCCCCTGTTATTTTAAAATTTCAAAATAGCCAGGTAGTTCTATCAAAATTGCTGACTAGACATCTCATCTCATTATCTGTAGCCGCTTTATCCTGTTCTACAGGGTCGCAGGCAAGCTGGAGCCTATCCCAGCTGACTATGGGCGAAAGGTGGGGTACACCCTGGACAAGTCGCCAGGTCATCGCAGGGCTGACACATAGACACAGACAACCATTCACACTCACATTCACACCTACGGTCAATTTAGAGTCACCAGTTAACCTAACCTGCATGTCTTTGGACTGTGGGGGAAACCGGAGCACCCAGAGGAAACCCACGCGGACACGGGGAGAACATGCAAACTCCGCACAGAAAGGCCCTCGCCGGCCACGGGGCTCGAACCCGGACCTTCTTGCTGTGAGGCGACAGCGCTAACCACTACACCACCGTGCCACCCTGACTATACATTTAAAAACAAATTATTTTATTTATTTATTTTAGGGCACACTGTTATTGGAGCCTAGCTCTGTTGTGTGACCCCCACTTTTTTTTTTAAATTATGTGTTTATTTATTGTATCTGAAGTGGAAGCTTAATAAAATTTAAAAAATAAAATAAAAAAAAACATGACAATAACTAAATAGGATTTGAATTTTAATTCAATGCTATATTTTAGGGAATGGTTTTATGGTCATTTATATGGTAATGGGGATAAAGTAGCTTTGAGAAGATCTATAGTTTATGCACGTTAGATGGCGACCCAGTAAATTGGAAAATTTAGCCAGTTTGCTAAACAGCTATCAATTCTAGACTGGTGTTCCTTATAATAAATTAATTGTGTTCCAAATGAAATGTAAAATATAATTTTAACGGCACTATTGAACAGCACTAAGTAAGTGTGTGTGTGTGTGTGTGTGTGTGTGTGTGTGTGTGTGTAACTAAAATGAGAATGCTATGTCTCCTCGGCTTGGTGACCAACTCTTTCTAGGGTCACTGAATCTGGTCAGTTTTATCCATGTGTATGTGGATATCTGTGTATCCAGCTCTAGTTTGGGTCACTGAGTCCGTTCTTACCACTTTGTTTAGCTTCTGAAGTTACTATAGCGATGACCAAGTGTCTGATTAAATATCATGCATCAACTCAGTCCTGCCATGTGGGCCTCTTTCCCCATCGCTGCTCAGTGTCCATCATTAGATCACACAAACAGTGACACAAATGGATAACAGGATGGTGGAGTCATCACAATTTAACATTTAAACAAGTGAACTGAATCTTTTGAGGCTTGGACAGGGTGGTTTGCTCTGGAGAAGATGTCTTTGATATCTTTTGAGGCTGTGTTTGTACTTTCCCCAATGACTACGTCAACTCCACTTTCACACTTAGATACATTTAACTATATGCAG